>NC_067402.1:291706779-291916779 GCF_016432865.1 Antechinus flavipes | reverse complement strand
CCGGAGGGACGTCTCCAGGGACTGCACCTGTGTTTGCCACTGCCCCTGAGCCGGCGCCCCCTTCTTGGGAGCCTCCCACCGGGGAGCCTGGCCCTTCTGCACCGTCTTGAGGAAGCGGCCCAGCTTAGAATCGAACAGGATGAGACTCCCGGGCAGCTGGGAGGCAAAATGCCCAAATGTGCGCAGGAGGCAGGCGCGGAGAGCGACTTCTTCCCTGGAGAAAACGGGGAACACGTCGAGTTCAAAGTTTAAGCTGCCTTGGGCAGCCTGGAAGGGGAGCAGGCTGTGCACAATGGTATCCTCCAGGAGGGGCATGGAGATGGGGGGGCTCGGCTGCTCAAAGTGGGGGAGCAGCTCCCGCAGCCGAGGGGCCAGCCCGAGGTGGGGGTTGGCGAGCTCCTCGGCTCTGGGCATCAGGTTCAGCACCAGCAGCAGGTCACTCCACAGGCCGGGCCACTCGCGCATGCTGAGGGCGCTGAGGGCCGGCTCGGTGGCCAGCCACTGCAGGATGAGGCGCAGAGCCGGGAGCAGCCCTTCTGCAGAGAGAATCTCCAGCCGCTCTTGCAGCGCCTGGGCGTTGGGAAGGGTCCAGCTGCTGCCAAGGGCGTCTTCCTCCGAGGGCCTCTCCTCTTCTCTGTCTCCTGAGAGTCCTTCACTGAAGCTGCTGTCCGAGTCGGGGAGGGAACAGACAGAAACGTCCCCCCAATCTTCACTGTCGTCTAAGATGCGGTAGGAGTCCCAGGTCCCATCCGGCTCCGAGACTTCCATCGGCTCGCTGTCCTCCCAGGAGTCTTCAGGGCCAGGAGGTGCAATGGAGAAACGGGGCTCCCGTTCCCTCCCCGAGAACTCGCCGACGTTAACCGAGGCGCGCTGGGGAGCGGGAAGCTCTGGCCCCGGCTCTTCCACCCGAGGTTTTTTACTCTTGGGCTCCGACGTTTCATCCCTCTCTGGCGCCAAGCGGCTCTGCAGCGCTGCCTGGATGTTCCCGCCCAGGAGGCGCACAATCTGGGAGAAGAACACCAGGCTGAAGGAGAGCGCCATCTTGCTTAGTTCCGACTCGGCTCTCTTCAGGTTCTCCAGAGTCAAAAGGCAGAGGATGACCATTTGGAAGACGACTTGATTGGGCAAGAGCGAGCCGTGCTTCTGTTCTGCTCTCGGGCCCCGGGCCCACCCTTGGCAGCCTTTGAGCGACAGGTAGGAGAGACACAGCTCAGAGTCCTCCAGGACGCTCTGGCACAGTCTCTCCAGCTCCGGGTGTCTCCTGCCATTGGGCTTCAGGAGGCTCTGGAGATACAGAAAGCTGACCAGCAGCCTTCCCACATCTTCACGCGCCTTCTGCTCTGGACCCAGTTTCCCGAGCGGACCACGCGGAAGCCGCCTGTATTCCTCCTCAATTTTCAGATCGATTTGCTCCAGACCCAATTTGGCGCCAGCGTGGGGGACTTTTGAAAAGAGGCAACACTGATAAAAACACGTAGCCTCCACATAAGAAAATTTAGCTCCGGACAGAGTTGCCAGGTGCAGGAAGGGCAAGCCCAGGTCGGGAATGAGCGACAGAGCTCTGTAGTAGTAGCGTTTGGCTTGCTTCTCTCCGGAGTCGGTGAACTCCTTCAGATAGTGGTACAAGTCTCCAATCCGAAGCAGACAACGATGACAGAACTTCCTGGCCCAGTCCATTTCTTCCACGGAGGCAGGGCCTGCCCTCCTGGCTGGACTCAAAGGCTGGCTTGAAGGCCAGTAGATGTAGTTTTCCAATTTCAGCTCAAACTGTGCCTGCACAGAAAAGAAAAGGCGATGGTAGACATGAATTCCATTTTTGAAGTGCTCCCGGTAAGCCCCTTCAGGGCTCCAAGATCCACGAGGGCCCCCTTGAGCTTCCTGAGCGTTTTGAGATCATAGTACACTTTGGTCCACAGCAGCTCTTCTGCGGCCAAGCCATAATCTCCCGGGCTCAGCAGGATGAGTTGAACGGCAAGTTGTTCAAGTTGGCTCCTTAGGGCCGTATAGTGGGGCTGGAAAACCTCTTGGTGGGCTGTCTCCCTCGCGAGGAGGGCGTCCAGCTGCTCAGCTGATTCCACAGTCTTCAGGAGAAGTTGTTTGGTTTGGTTTGGTTCCATAATTACAGATCGCATCGGTTTGGTAACTGGTGCAGTGAAATCCAAGTCCACTGTGCCCAGAAAATCAGGGATCCCCCTCAGGGAAAGGAAGAGGGAGAGAACGCGTCCCTCACCTAACGAGTGCAGTGAAATCCAAGTCCACTGTTCGCAGAAAATCACGGATCTCCCTAAGGGAAAGGAAGAGGGAGAGAAAGCGTCCCTCACCTAACTAGTGCAGTGAAATCCAAGTCCACTGTTGCCAGAAAATCACGGATCCCCCTCAGGGAAAGGGAGACCGAGAGATCGAATCCCTCACCTAACTAATGCAGTGAAATCCAAGTCCACTGTTCACAGAAAATCACGGATCCCCTCAGGGAAAGCGAGACCGAGAGAACACGTAGCTCACCTACCTGGTACAGTGAAATCCAAGTCCACTCTTTCCAGGAAATCACGGGTCTCTTCAGGGAAACGGAGACCGAAAGAACACGTCCGTCACCTAATGAGTGCAGTGAAGGAATGAGTGGTCAGCAGGCACAAGCCTGCTTTATACGCTCCCCCCTGCTCCTCCTCCTCCTCCACTTCCTCCTCCCCCCCCTCCTCCTCCTTCTTTTCCTCCCCCCTCCTTCTCCTCTTCCTCCTCCTCCTTCTCTTGAAATATTGACCAATGTATCAGTGTCCCAGTTTCCCCACATCTCCTCCAACATTCCTCATTATCTTTTCCTGGCATTTTAGTCAATCTGAGGGATATCTCAGAACTGTCTTAATTTGCCTTTCTCTGACCAATAATGATTTGGAGCGCCTTTTCATATGACTAGAAATTGTTTCAATTTCATCATCTGAAAATTGTCTGTTCATATCCTTTGATCATTTATGAACCGGAGAATGGCTTGGTTTCTTATCAATTTCAGTCAATTCTCTCCCTATTTTGGTGAGGAGGCCTTTATCAGAACCTTTGACTGTAAAAATGTTTTCCCAATTTATTGCTTCCCTTCTAATTTTGTCTGCATTAGATTTGTTTGCACAAAAACTTTTTCACTGAATATCATCAACATTTTCTATTTTGGGATCCATATTGGTCTCTAGTTCTTCTTTGGTCCCAAATTCCTTCCTCCTCCACAGGTCTGAGAGGTAAACTCTCCTATTTATTTTATCATCTCAATTATTTATAATCTCATCCTTTATGTCTAGATCATGAACCCATTTTGACCTTATCTTGGTGTACAATGTTAAGTGTGGGTCAGTGCCTAGTTTCTGCCATACTGGTTTTCAATTTCCCCACCAGTTTTTGTCAAATTGTGAGTTTTTATCCCAAAAGCTGGGGTCTCTGGCTTTGTCAAACACTAGATTGCTATAGGTTTTGACTGTTTTATCCTGTGAACCTAACCTATTCCACTGCTCAATGTGTATTTTTTAAGCCAGCACCCAATGCTGCTTTATAATATATTTTGGAACTAGGAACAGGCCTTTAAGGAATGTTTTGAAAACTGTGGGAAGAGTTTATACCCTCAGGGACTTTCCAGGATTCTGCACTTCCTTAAGTACCTGCTAGTTAAGCACTTACTTTACCCTCCTCCCATCCCAACTCGAGAGAAAGAAATGAGTTTTTTAAAAGTGTGCCGGATTCTCATTCATTTTCCTTATGTTTTTTTTTTTTCCTTTGGAGAGGGATGGCGTCTTTCATCCAGAGTCCTTTGGAATCGTCCCGGATCTCTGTACGGCTGAGAAGAGGCAACTTATTCAGAATTCATCATTGGACCAAATCCCTGTGACTGTGTACAAAGTTCTCCTGTTTCTGCTCACTCTGCTGTGCAGGGAAGCCTTTCCGAGGGTTTTCTGCAATCTGTTGGTCCCCTTTAATAACATGATGCCATTTCAACCCAGTCACAGCTCACAACTGGAGCTGCCGACTGATGGGCGACTCCTCCATTGTCCCCATAACAGTTGTAGCTATGTTTGCACAAATAGATGCTTTTCCATTTTGTTTTTTATTTCTTTGGGATACAGACCTGGGCGTGGGTCTCCTAGTCTGTGTCAAGGCATCCATAAGCAAGATAACTTTATACACATGTATACATGTATTGGATTTAGGATATATTTTAATATATTTAACATATATTGAACTACTAGGGAAGGATGGGGGAAGGAGGGGGAAAGTTGCAACAGAAGGTTTTATAAGGGTCATTTTAAAAAAATTATAGCTTTTTATTGACAAAATATATGCACGGGTAATTTTTCAACATTGACCCTTGCAAAATCTTCTGTTGCAACTTTCCCCCTCCTTCCCCCCACCTCCTCCCCTAGATGGCAGGTAGTCCAATAACATGTTAAATATGTTAAAGTATATGCTAAATCCAATATATGTATACATATTTATAAAGTTATCTTGCTGCTCTAGAAAGATCAGATCTAGACAGAAGTTAAAAAAAAAAACCCTGAGAAGGGAAACAAAAATGCAAGCAAACAGCAGAAATAGTGGAAATGCTATCTTGTGGTCCACAGTCATTCTCTCTTTGGGTGTAGCTGATTTTCTTCATTACTGAACAATTGAAACTGATTTGCATCATCTCATTGCTGAAGAGAGCTATGTTCATCAGAGTTGATCATCATATAATCTTGTTGTTTCCAATATATAATGATCTCCTGGTTCTGCTCATTTCACTTAGCATCATTTCACTTAGGCTCTCCAAGCTTCTCTGAAACTCTCTTACTGGTCATTCCTTACAGAACAATAATATTCCTTAGCATTTATAGATCACAATTTATTCAACCATTCTCCAATTGATGGGCATCCATTCAATTTCAAGTTTCTAGCAACTACAAAAAGGGCTGACAGAAACATTTTTGCACATGTAGGTCCCTTTCCATCCTTTAAGATCTCTTTGGGATATAAACCCAGTAGAAACACTGTTGGATCAAAGGGTATGCACAGATTGATAACTTTTTTGAGCATAGTTCCCAACTGCTTTCCAGAATGCTTGGATGCATCCACAATTCCACCAACAATGTATCAATGTCCCAGTTATTTAAAATGGAATTTCTCTTTGTGTCTCTTGCTGTTGGGTTTTGTTAACAATGTATAAAAATGGTGATGATTTATGTAGATTTATTTTGTATCCTGCAACTTTGCAAACATTGTGGACTAATAGTGTTTTAGTTGATTCTATAGGGCTGACAAGTTATTTCACTCTTTGGGTTTCATTCTTCGCGTATAAAGTGAGGGAATTTTATCTTATAATAAGCAATACCTGGTAAACTCTTGGCATTTATGTTTTTCATAAACACCTATTAGATCAGATATTATTAACATGTGTTCCATGAACTTATACAATTTTGGTCACCATATTTCAGTATAATTGGTTTTCTTCATAATTCTCTATATTTTATTTTATGCATTTAAAAACATGAATCTGAGAAGGCATCCCTCAGCTTCTAGCTTCTCAAGAGGTCCATGACACAAATGTAGTTAAGAATCTCGAAAGCAGATAATGTCTATGGCTCTTTCTGACTTGAAATCTATGAATTGTGGCTAGACTACTACTAAATCTGCTTCCAGAAATAGACATTATCAGTGGCACCTCGAGATACACTTTCATATACACACAGGGTCTCCCTGGGATACACATGATAGGACTCACTTCATGGAGCTTGAATGCCATGGACAGAACTCACAGGAGCCATGCCAATTACCCAGAGTTCTCCAGGACCAAGAATTATCAATTTAGAGCTTAACAGGTTATTAGAGGTCAGATAATCACAGTGTAGAGGAGGAGGAGAAAGACAGAGACAGAAAGAATTTTTGCGTATGGCCAAGGAGCTGATGGAGAGAAAATATTCTGAAATTAAGTTTAGAATCATTGAAAATTAATCCTGAAGGGGCTCTCTTCAAAACTGAGATGATTTAAACCAGTTCCAATTGTTGAGTGATGAAGAGAGCCATCTACACCCAAAGAGAGGACTGTGGGAACTGAGTATGGACCACAACATAGCGTTTTCATTCTTTCTGTTGTTTGCTTTCATTTTGTTTTCTTTCTCAGTTATTTTTTCTTCTTGATCTGATTTTTCTTGTGTAGCAAGATAACTGTATAAATATGTATACATATGTTGCATTTAACATACATATATTTTTATTATAGCTTTTTATTTACAAGTTATATGCACGAGTAATTTTACAGCATTGACAATTGCCAAACCTTTTGTTCCAATTTTCCCCTCCTTCCCCCCACCCCCTTCCCCAGATGGCAGGTTGATCAATACATGTTAAACATGGATTTAACATATTTAACATGTATTAGACTACCTGTCATCTAGGAGTGGGGGTAGGGGGAAGGAGGGGAAAATTTGGAACAGAAGGTTTTTTGCAAGGGTCCATTTTGAAAAATAATCCATGCATATGTTTTGTATATAAAAAGCTTTAATAAAAAAAAAGAAAATTAATTCTGAAAGGAACTTCATTGACTAACTAGACCATAGACCACAGAATCACATACCACTTTGAATTATGCCTGTGGTCCAGACTTCTGGTCATAGAACCAAACTTCTTATCCCTAAATATCAAAGAAATGTGCTCACATGTTCAATGTAAGGAGACCTGTTGAAGACAGTCTTTTGATGATCACCACTGGTGAACTGTTTGCATTCCCTTTTATTTGCTGCTTGTAATTACCCACTAAAGTAATTATCATCAGATGACCTCATAGCCTGCATTTCCAATAACTCTGTAAACTAACTTTCACCCAATGACAGCCCTCAATTTGCTCAGAGAGTGAACCTGTTCTGTTTATTAACTGGTATACTAATTAGCAGACTATCCTTATCTGTAAAAAATGCGGGTTAATAATAACACAAAATTGAGAATCACATGAGATAACATGTATAAAATGTTTTTCTCATAGCCATAGTTGCCCAGTGGCAGAGCTTGACTTAAAGTCCAGATGTACTGTCTCCCAGGCCAATGCTTTTTCTACTCACCTCAATTCTTCTCACAATGAAATTCAATCACCAAGCACCTTGGCCATCTCTGATTGTGCCTGGCTCTATGTTAGAAGCTTTGATAGTCAAGAAAGAATTTTGAGACATGAGGCTTGTCCTCAAGAGGCTTTAGGATAATAAAAAAGCATCGAATAAAACTAATTCCAATAGGTACAGATTTTTTTACATTGTATGCCACAGGATAGGAGTCTCTTGATCAGATATGCTAAGTAAAATTTCACAGAGCTCAGTTTTGAAGGGTGGGTGGGATTTAGAATCACAGAATCAGAGGATTTGGGAGATGGATGGAATGCAAGAGCTCAGCCAGTCTGAACAATTAATTCTGTCTTCAAAATGCTCAAGGAGACATTGTGGTAGAGTGGGAGGACCATCTTGGTTCCAATCCTGACTTTGATGGGTCATCTGAACAGATGACATCTGATGATGTACATTGGGCAACTTATTTCATGTCCTTGGAACCTGTTTTCCTCCTCTGTAAAATAAAGCTATTGGATCAGAAGTCACCTAGAGTTTCTTCCAATTTTGCTTGAAGTATGATCTGCTCATTGTATAGGATACAAAGCTGCTTCTCATGTTTATCCAAGCAAAATCTTCTTATATGAAGCCTGTCTGTCTTCCCAGAAATCCTGACTGATAATCTTTGTGGTCTCTAGTCCAGGGATATAAATAAAAACAGAGGTCTCTAATCTGTACAGAAGGAGCCCTGGAGCTCGCCTATTGACTTAGTTTTTAAATGTAATATTATCTATAGTTTATTGAATCTTTATTTATTTTAAATAGTCAAATATTTCCCAATTACATGTGAACCTGGTTTGGGCTGACACCAAGGATTGTTGTGGCTGGGTGTTAGACACCTCTGATCTAGTCCAGGCCTTTCTCTAGCAGAGATAGAAAAGTGATCATGAATCAGAGGCAGAAGGGACCATATCTTCCAATTCTCTCATTTTATAGATGAAGAAACTGTGGTGCAGCGAATAGGGTCACACAGGTAATAAGCCAAAGCATCACGGACCTGAGTTAGGAAGGGGTTGTCCCAAACACTGTTTTGAATGTGAGGAAACTGAGCTACAGGTAGATGAAGTTACTCGACAAGGGAGGCTCACTTGGATAGGCAGAAAAGACAAAAGTCGGGAGATCTGACAAAGATAGAGCAATGGCAACGTACGCTGGATCTGAGGAACTCAGTTAAGTGATGTTGCTAAGAGTCTGGTTATTTCTACATCTGCTGGGCTGGGGAGGGAGAGGGAACCAATCCCCAAATCTTGATTCTTGATGGCTCCCATTCCTGAGACCTGGATTAGCCTCTGGCTTATTCCTCCTGTGTCACATCCAAAAACACTGATTGCATTTCAACAGCTGAAGGAATGATCTATTGACTACTGCCAGCAAGGAGCTGCTAATTGGCTACAGTTCTAAGCAGGTACCTGTAGTCTTCAATTATTCAGATTCTCCAAGGTGCGGGGGAGCTTGCTCAGCTTTCAGGCTGACACCTGGGAGGTCCCTGAGTTTCAGTGATATTTTCTGAAGGGAGTTGATTCTATAGGTGCAGCTCTTGCATTAGCTTCTTCACAAAATGAGACAACCCTAGTTTCAAAACCAAAAAGTACTTGAAGGTCTTCTGGGTCACCCCTCCCTACCTGTCAAGTAGTCCTTCATCATCTGAATAGTTCCAGTGAGGGGGAATTCCCTGATTTCTGGGGCAGCCCACTTCATCCTTGGGCTGCCCTAAGGATTAGGAAGTGTTTCCTTACCTCAAGCCTAAATCTGATATCCTATAATCTTCCCCTCCCTCTGTTTCTACCTTATGCTATATTGCCAAGGCATATGTTTTATGTCCTATGTTTTATCTATCAATTTTGATGTATTTAAAATGTACATTTTATATATGTAAATTTATCATTTACAAAATAATTTCTGTTTACTTTTCTAACCAAATCTCTCAACAAGTTTATAAGGTGATCATGCAAGGATTATCAGTTCCACTTTACCTAGGAAGGAACTGAAGCTCAGAGAAAAAGAGGGAGAGAAAGAGAGAGAGAGTGAGAGAGAGAGAGAGAAAGAATGTGAGAGAAAATGAGAGAGAGAGAGACTGTGAGAGAGAGAAGAAGGAGGAGGAGAAGGTGGAGGAAGAGAAAGAGGAGGAGGAGGAGGAGAAGGAGGAAAAGGAGGAAAAGGAGGAGGAAGAGGAGGAGGAGGAGGAGGAAGAGGGAGAAAGAGGCAGCTTGTCCAGGGGCACAGAGCTAGGTAGGCTCCCTATTGCATCTAGGATAAAATAGAAATAATCAAGTTGGCATTCAAAGCTTTCATGACTTTGAATTCCATTTCCATACACACACACACACACACACACACACACACACACACACACATATATATATATATATATATATATATAATATATATATATATATAGAGAGAGAGAGAGAGAGAGAGAGAGAGAGAGAGAGAGAGAGAGAGAGAGAGAGAGAGAGAGAGAGAGGCTATTCCCATTCCCATCACCTAGAAGGCATTTCCTCCTCCTCCTCCTCCTCCTCCTCCTCCTCCTCCTCCTCCTCCTCCTCTTCCTCCTCCTCCTCTTCCTCCTTCTCCTCCTCCTCCTCCTCCTCCTCTTCCTCCTCTTCGTCCTCCTCCTCCTCCTCCTTCTTCTTCTTTCTCTCTCTCTCTCTCTCTCTCTCTCTCTCTCTCTCTCTCTCTCTGTCTCTCCTAGCTTTCCTTTAAAAGTTGAACTCTGCTCCAGGAAGTCTCTGATTCTCCCAGTGATTAGCAAATACTCTCTTTAATTTTTTGGTACCACATTTATCTGTGGGATGTAGTCCTCCAATAGAATGTAAGCCCTTGGGGCCAGAGACTAGATGATTATGTCCATGATTCTCAGTTGGAAAGCACTTTAGATGCCATTGAACCCAATCCTTCACTTTATAGGTAAAAAAATGAAGCAGAAGAAATGACAGAAAGGACTTATCAGTGTCTGAGTCCGAATTTCAGTTTATGTCTTTTGGATGTCTAGACAATCCACCATCATCTAAATTCACTGTGGCTTCTGGAACACTGGTTGATTTTGTCTAACGTAGTAATGTGAGAAGTGTTGGATTGAATCAAATGAGAACCGAGGGAAGCGTGTTAGAATTGGACCAGAGTCCAGTGGGGTGGTGGTCATTATGCTCACAGAAGCTGGCCCTTTGCCTGGCTCTTTCCTTGTCTGTTGGAATCCTTCGAGGCCCATCTCTGCCATGGGGTTTTCTTGGATGCCCCTAATTGGGAGTGCTTTCTTTTTCCTCACATTTTCAGGAGAGTCTTTTGTCTAGATTTCTCCTTTGTTTCTCCTATCACATTTTCTCTTATGACTCTTTTAGTTATGGACATGCTAAATCATCTCCAGTAGACTCTAAGTGGCTCATGGAGTTACAAGAAATGGTGATTCCCGCCCCCCTCCCCCCGTTCTCTTCTCCAAACCAAACATCGGCCCCAAAGACAATAGATATCGAATACATATTTGATGACACAAATCGAATCCAATGGAGAGGATGGGAGGGTTTCCCATGCCCTCCATTCCTAGGCTCACTCCATTTAAGGGGCTCACCTCCTAGAGCCTTTTTCTCCTAAGGTTTCATTGTGCGAGTCAGGATGGACATTGATCCTTTTACACACTTTCAGCCTGTCAGTCCTTTTCACTGGAACCAATGTTCAGTACAGCCAGTGATTGTGGGGACACATTGCCATGGTAAATCTCTTAATAGCTTTTGGATTCTCTGTCACTCCAAGAAGGAAATGGGGTGTTGCATTCTGTAATTAATTTCCTATTGATTTTTACTGTTTGGAGTATTGCATTGCATTGCTTAGGAAGACTGAGGAATGCCAGGCATTGGGGATAATCATCTTCAGCTTGGTGTGGCCACTGTGGGCCCCCAGGGAGAGGGAATCCTTTCAGTTACCAGGCAGAAGAGCAATGGTGAAAGATGCCCCCTGGGCTGAATGACTACTGAAATGCTAAGTGATACGTAACCCTGGGAAAGGATTGAAAAGAAAGCTGTCCCAGAGTGAACATTTTGAATTTAATTCAATTCATGGAAATTGAGCAGATGCCCATCAATTGTGGTTTGTGCTATAAGAAATGACAACCAGGATGCTCTCAGAAAAACCTGGAAAGACTGACATGAATTGATGCGAAGTGAAATGAGCAGAAGCAGAACATTGTACATATGTAGTAACAGCAATATCGTGTGGTGATCAACTGAGAGTGACTTAGCTATTCTCAGCAATACAATGATCCAAGACAATTCTAAAGGACTTATGGTGAAAAATGCTATTCATGAGTGAGTCAGAATGCATATTGAAGGACACTAATTTTTAAAAAAAACTTTCTTTTTCTTTTTTTTTTTAGTCTGTTTTCTTTAACAGCTTGGACTACTGAGGAAATGTTTTACATGATTGTGAATGTATAACCTGTATCAAATCGCCTGTTTCTCAATACAGAGGAAGAGGAGAAAGGAAAAAAATTGGAACTCAAAATTTTAAAAAAGTAGTATTAAAATTTGAGGGAAATAAAATAGTAATTAATTTAAAAATACATTAAAATAATTCAATTCAGTTAAACCAATTTTTATTAAACACTTACTATGTTTTAGGCACTGTGATAGATTAGGAGATTCAGAGACTAAAAAAATTGAATCATCTCTTGTCCTCAGAGCTTACATTTCATTGGAGGAAAATAGCCTATTCACAGATAAGTCCTTTGATTTGTCTGACTTTCAGCAAGTCAGGTTGGCGCAATGGTAGGAAAACTTCCTTGGGTGTCAAGGGACCTGGGCTTGTATTCCAATTTGGCCAACTAATATCTATGACCTTGAACAAATTGTTTAATATTTCTGAGACTCAGCTTCCTAATTTGTAAAATGGTGTGTATGTGGGTTAGTTTATAAAGTTCCTTCCAACTCTAAATGTACTGTTTGTCACAACCTCCCTGATCCATTTCTTCATTTTAAAAAGAGAAAGATTTATTAGATGCTAGTTATACTAAACTCCAGAGTTATGATAACAAAGATTCAAATAATAATAGCTGCGCTTATGAAATACATTAAAACTGGCAAAATGCTTTACAAAGATCATCTTTAACTCTGGGATATGGTACTTTTATTATTCTCACTTTACGATGAGAAAAATGAAGGAAACTTAGATGAAGTGATTTGTCCAGGGTCACACATTTGAGAAATGGTCCAAGCTCAAACCTTTTTGACTCCCAGTCCAGTGTTCTATCCACTATACTTCATAGCTAGCAAAAATAAACATACTAATTACCAGGAAAAGCACTGCTAACTGGGAGAATTGGGAGGGGTGTTCTATAAGGGGTGGCATGGGAACTTTTAGATGTACCAAGAGCCAGAAGAAGATGAGGAGGGAGAGTATTCCAGGTGTAGAGGACAGCTTTTGCAAAGACACAAAGGTAGAAGATGGAATGTTTTGTACATGAAACTGACCAAGTTGGCCATAGAACTTTAGAATACAAGAAACTTATTGGTCATACTTTTCTAGCATTTTAAAAGACATTTTTTCAATGGATCATAGTGAGATAGGTGCATTTACCTTAAACTACAGATAAGAAAACTGAGGCTAAAACATTTGAGATGACTGATCCAGGATGGGACAGTTTCTTTTCTTTTCTTTTTTAAAACTTTATTTTTCAGAACATATGCATGGACAGTTCTTTAACATTAGCCCTTGCAAAACCTTGTATTCCAATTTTCCCTTCCTCCCCCCATGCTCTCCCCCAAGTGGAAAGTAGTCCAATATATGTTAAACATGGTAGAAATATATGTTAAATCCAATATATGCATACATATTGATACACTTATTGTGCTGTGCAAGAAAAATCAAATCAAACCAGTAAAATAAAGAAGCAGAATAAAATGCAAGTAAGCAACAATGAAAAGAGTGAAAATGCTGCTGTGAATCCACATTCAGTTCCCATGGTCCTCTCTTTGGGTGTAGATGGCTTTCTTCATCACTGAAGAATTGGAACTGGTTTGAATCTCATTGTTGGAAAGAGTCATGTCCATCAGAATTGATCATAGTATAATCTTGTTGTTGCCAAATATAATTATCTCCTGGTTCTGATCATTTCACTTAGCATCAGTTCATGTAAGTGTCTCCAACCCTCTCTGAATTCATCATGTTTGTTCTGTTAGAAATAATAGTGTTCCATAGCATTCATATACCATAATTTATTCAGCCATTCTCCAACTGATGGGCATCCATTCAGTATCCAGTTTCTTGACACTAAAAAAAGGGCTGCCACAAACATTTTTGCACATACAGGTCCCTTTCCCTCCTTTCAGATCACTTTGGGATATAAGCCCAATAGTAACACTGCTAGATGAAAGGGTATACAGAGTTTGATAACTTTTTGAGCATAGTTCCAAATTGTTCTCCAGAATGGTTGGCTCCATTCATAGTTCCACCAACAATGTATCAGTGTCCCAGTTTTCCCACATCACTCCAACATTCGTCATCATCTTTTCCTGTAATCTTACCCAATCTGAGAGGTGTGTAGTGGTATCTGAGTTGTCTTAATTTGCATTTCTCTAATCAATAGTGATTTGGAACACCTTTTCATATGACTAGAAATAGTTTCAGTTTCTTCATCCGAAAATTGTCTGTTCATATCCTTTGACCATTTTCAATTGGAGAATGGCTTGAATTCTTATAAATTTGAGGATGAGACAGTATCTAAGATAGAATCTAAACCCAGATTTTGATGCCTCCAAGTTCCATGTTCAATTTCACTGTCACGTTCTAATCCAACCACTTCATTTTAATGTTTCCAGGGAGAAATGGTACAGTGAAGTGTGTTGGATTGAAAGTCAATAGTTCTGGGCTTTTGTCCTTGCTTCATTCTCTCACTGTGGAATCTTGGACAATTGACTTTCCTTTTCTGGGTCCAGGTTCCTCATCTGTAAAGTGAGGGGTTTGGAAGAGATGATCTGTGACATCTCTTTTTGGTTATTACAGTTTATTTCTAGATCCCTCCTGTTCTGATATTCTCTGTTCTAAGGTTTCTTCCCTCTGTGGTATTGCATGCTTTAAAGCTCCCTCCAATCCTGCCATTTCCTGTTGTAGGCTCCTTCCCAGTTCCAATATTCCCCATTCTAACCTCCCTACCAACTCTTAACATTCCTTGTTCCAAGGTTCCCCCCAGCTCTGCTATTCCCTGTTTTAAGCTTCCTCTCAGCTCTGACAATCTATATTTTAAAATTCCTCAAAACCCTAATGATCTAAGAGTCTTTGAATATGCAAATGATTTCTCCAGGAGAGCAAGGATCCCTAAGGGATGGGATACAGGAGGGATCAGTTTTGATGTTTCACTGACTAGTGCCCTTTATTTTATAGACTGAAAAAAATTGATGCCTTAGGAATTCAGTTACATGTCTGAAGCCACACAGAATTCTGAACTAAGTTCCCTGACTCTAGTGCTAGTACTCTTTCTACTATATGTGTTTCTTAGTATCTGACAATGGCAAAAAACTGTTCAGTTTGGGGACTGTTTTTAGCTTCCTTCCTGTATCTCCTCCCTGAGTTACACAACGTTTAATTTGATTTAGAAAGAAAAAAGAGAAAAGAAAAAAGAATGCGTATTTTCTTTGTGGTTTTTGTCCCTGACAGTTTTCCCCCACCTGAGCCTGAGGCAGCATTAGTGGTAATGGAGAGAAATTAGTATTATCAGGCTTCGTTCAGTGCAATCTCCCTGTGCTGTGGTCCCTGACACGTTAATTAAACTTGATAAATGCTCTTGTCTAAAGATAACTTTTGAACAATGGAACTCAGCAACCCACTTATTAAGAGGATATACAGTCGGCTAAATTGCAGTGGAAAAGCTTGGAGCACCGTGGGGCCCATGGGGTTGGGAGCTCAAGAGAGTTGGTGTTTAAGAATAATCAGTAGCAGAGAATTATAAAGTTAGTAAGGATTCTACAGAACAGCTGGTCTACCCCCTCCCATTTTACAAAGGGGAAAACTGAGGCCTCCCCCCAAATTGTAGATCATAGGATCATAGTTTGAGATCTCCATAGTCTGAGCCTTCAGAAATCACTTTATTCAATCCCCTCATTTTACCTAAGGACCTAAGACTCAGAGAGGAGCAAGTCACTTGCCCAGATCATAAACTCTAGTTGTTACTGTTGAGTCATTTCAGACTCTCTGTGACTCCATTTGTAGTTTTCCTGGCAAAGATACTAGAATGGTGTGCTTTTTCCTTCTCCAACTCATTATATAGTTGAGGAAATCGAGGCAAACAGGGTAAAATGACTTGCCCAGGATCACATAGCTAGTATATGTTTGAGGCCAGATTTGAACTCAGGGAGATGAGACACCACCAAATTGCCCTTAGCAAGCACTAACTCTGTGATTCAAACCTAGGTTAGCAGCCTCAAAATTATAAACATCTGTGTAGCAAGGCTCAGATAAAAAAGCCCTGTTCTCCTGGCAGAGAAATAGCATAAGTATAATTGTCTCTACAACTCATGGTAACATAATTAGAAATTGTCAAAGCCCAGACTCTAGTCCAGGTCTCTGATGGCCAGCTCTTTCTGTTATATCCTTCAGTCTTGCAAGGGAGACAATACCAACTGTTGTTTTAACTTTAAGGGAGAGAATATCTTGGGCTTCTGTTCTTTTTTCTAGAAATCAATCAATCAATGAACCAATATGCATTTATTTTTTAACAGTTGTTGTGCAACTAGATGAAATAGTGGATAGAATGTAGGGCCTGGAATTAGAAAGGCTAATTTTTCTGAGTTCAAATCCAGCCTCAGACACTGGCTGAGTAAGTCATATTACTCCTTTTCCCTCAGTTTCCTCATTTGTAAAATGAAATGAAAAAGGAAATGATAGTGATCTTTGACCATAAAACTTCAAATGGGGTCACAAAGAAACAGACATGACTGAAATGATTGAACAACAAAAATGTGTCAGGGCTTAAACTGGAGATACAAAAAAAAAAAAAAAGAAAAGAAAAGAAAAGAAAAAAGATAGAAAGTAAAAGAAAGAAAAGAAATAGATTATGCTTGAAAGAAATTTATAGAGAGACAGAAAAAGAGAGAAAGCGAGAGTCAGAGTCAGAGTCAGAGAGACTAAAAGGGGTTAGGACAAAATCTTGGGGACAAAACCAGGGCATTAAAAACTTAGGACAAAACCCACAGTTGGGCATTATGTGAATTATAATTCAGCAAAGAAAAATGAGAAGGAGCTATTAGATGGTTAATGAAACAGGAGAGAATAATGTCATAAGAAATCCAGGGAACAGAAGAAGCATAGAGGGTATCCAGTAGTGTTGAATGTAGCCATGGTCTTGAGAGGAATGAAGATTGAGGAAAAAACCATCAGATTTGGACATTAAAAATTCTTGATAACTAGGGTACAGAAGTTTCATTTGAATGATGAAGTTGGAAGCCAAACTTCAGGGAGTCTAGAAAACTGGTGGTGGGTATGACAGCTTTCTCAGATTTGTCTGGGAAAGGGGAGGGATATATAGGTTGGTAACTTGGGGAGGAATTTTCATGAGCAGTGGAGATTAGCCTTCATGAAAGATGTGGCACTTGAGCTGAACTTTGAATAAAGTAAGAATTCTAAGAGGTAAAAGTAGGCAGGGAGAGTATTCCAGGCATGGTGGACAAATTGTGTAAAGGCATGGAGTGAAATGGAATATTGTGGATAAGGAGCAAACACTTTGACAGGAATATAGAATATGTAAAGGAAGTGATATATAAAAAATCTGTAAAGACAGTCTGGAACCAAAGTGTAAAGAGTTTTTTAAAAAGGATTTTAATTTATCTTTGAGGCAAACAGGAGCTTTTTGAGTAGGAGAATGAACTAGTCAAACTTGTGCTTCAGTAATATCATTTTGACATGACCAACAGCTCACACCATATACCATACACAAGACAAGTAAAAACTGCATACATGATTTATACATAAAGGGTGATATCTTAAGCAAATTAATAGAATGTAGAAAAAATTATCTGTCAGTTCAATGGAGAGTAGAAGAACTCATGATCAATAGAGACAGAGAAGTTCACAAGAGGGAAAACGGATAATTTTGATTACAGAAGATTATTAAACTTTTGAACAAACAAAACCAATGAAGCCAAAATTAGAAGAAAAGCAGGAAATGAAAACAATCTTTGCAGCAATTTTTTCTGATAAAAGTCTCATTTCTTTTCTTTTTTCTTTTTCATTTTTTATTAAAGCTTTTTAATTTTCAAAACATATTCATGGATAATTTTTCAACATTAACCCTTGCAAAACCTTGTGTTTCAATTTTTCCCTTCTTTCTCCCCACCTCCTCTTCTAGATGGCAAGTAATTCAATCTATATTAAACATAGTAAAATATATGTTAAATCCACTATATGCATACATATTTATACAAGTATCTTACTATACAAGAAAAATCAAATAAAAATGAGAAAGAAAATAAAATGCAAACAAACAACAAAAAGTTAAAATGCTATGTTGTGATCCACACTGTTCCTTCATTTCTTAAAAAATTCTAAAATATAGAGAATTGAGCCTGAATTTATAACAACCATCCGATTGATAAATGGTCAAAGGATATGAATAAGTAGCTTTCAGAGGAAGAAATAAAAATTTTATAGTCATAAAATACTTTTAATCTTGAGAAGTACAATGAAAGAAATGCAAATTAAGATAGCTCAAGTGTGCTTGTGTGTGTAAAAGAGAGAGAAAGAGAGAGAGAGGAGACAAAGAGTGGATATAGAGAAAGACAGAGAGAGACAGAGACAGAGAGGAGAGACACAGAGAGAGAGAGACAGAGAGAGAGAAAGAGAGAGGAGAGGAGAAGATAGGAGAGGAGAGGAGAGAAGAGGAGAGGAGAGGAGAGGAGAGGAGACAGAGAGAGAGAGAGAGAGAAAGAGAGAGAGAGATCTCAAAAAGTAAATGTAGGAAAGGATGTGAGAAACCAGGAACTCTAATGTACTGTGAGTGAATCTTCAAAATAGTCCAACCATTCTGGAAAGGAATTGGGAACTATGCCCCAAAAGCAAATAAAATGTATATACTCTTTGCTCTAGCAAACCAATTAATACATATATATCCCAAGAGATTCAAAAAAGGCTTAAAGAGCTTGTGTGCAAAAAATTCAGAGAAGTTCTTTTTGTAGTGGGGAAGAATAATTGGAAACTGAAGGAATGCCCATCAACTGGGGAATGGTTGAACATGATAGATGAATGTGATGGAGCATTATTGTGCTGTAAGAAATGATGAAAGGAATAGTTACAGAAAAATCTTTGAAGACATAATAATTGATGCAAAACAAAATGAGGAAAATCAGAATACCTATACAGTAAAAGTAAAAGTGTAAAAGCAAACAATAGTCAAAGACTTAGAAACTCTGATCAATACAGTGTCCCTAATAATTTCAAAGGATTCATGAAAAAAAAATATCCATTTCCAGATAGAAAATTGATGCATATAAAGGGCAGACTGAAGCATATTTTCTCTTTTTATGGCTAATACAGGCATTTGTTCTGCTATACCTTATATTTATAATGGATTTTGTCTGTCTTGCTTTCTCAGTGGGATGAGAAAGCAAAGAATTTAGAAATAAAAATAATACAAAATATGAAAAATATCACTTTGGCACCATGTGGAGGATGGACTGAAGAGAGGAAGTACTAGAAGGAGGGAGACTAATGAGAAGTATTTTCTTGGTTTTGATCACCTCATCATAATCTGAATGGGCTTGCCCTTTCTGGAAGTTGCGGGACTATTTTGGTCAAAAATCTCTTCCAATATCTGTGCAATTCTACCCTCTACCCCAAATCAGAATTTAACTTCATGGCAGTACTACTGCCTACTGACAAGATGGTGAAAGTAGTTGAAAAAACACTAAAATCTTTGGTCAGAAAATGCAAACACACTCATAATACCCAGGAAAGGAAAGAAAACTATCAGGGATCAGAGGATTTCAATGACTTTCCCTGCTTCAGTAAAACACTTGCTAAGATGTTCAAGTTTTTTTCTATACCTAGAACTATTTCTCTGGGCAATATACTCCAGCTAGCTGCAGAGGATGGCAATATCAGGGTAATTGTAGCAGATATAGTTCAGGACCACAGACAGCTCCTACTTGCTGCCAAAGTCCCAGCAGAGATAAAGGGACTCCAAAACAATATTGTGTGACTAGGTCTAGGTAAGGGAGGGCTAGTCCCTTTACAACAAATTATTCTATACAGCAAAGCAATTCTGATCTCTTGGCAAAAGACCCAGAGTTACAGGTCTTTATTATTCTTATTACAGAGCATTCTGTGCAAATGCATCTGTCCTCTTATATTTCTTTTGGTTTTTGATCCCATAATCATCACTTCCTTTCAGAGAAGTGTCTGGTCATGTATTATTTGTGAAAAGAAAGAGGATCTTCACAGCTCTGGACATCATGCTTTTACTTGTGTTTCATCAGTTTATAATTTTCCCTACACATCCAACACAGTAGAAGATCCAGGAACTTGGGGAGGAGGGAGGTTCACAATGTGCTTCTTGAAGTCTCTTTCTGACTGTGAATAAAAAAAAAACCTTCTTTGTCACATTTGAAATCATTGCAGAGAGGGTGGGCGTTTGCTCTGTTTTGTCTCCAGCTCCAATTCCAGCAAGCTGGATATGTGATTTCTGGCACTGAGCTCATCATAACAGAATCCCACTTTAAGAATGTCTTGGGGATTTTATTACCTAGTGGAAAGAGTACAGAAATCACAATCAGAAGACCTTAGATGGAGTCCAGTTGTGTTATATAACAGTTCTGTGATCTTAGGAAAAGAATAAAAACAAAACCAAACTAAACCAAACCAAATCAAACCATTTTTACCTCTCAAATGGGGCTGATGTGAGGATCAAACAAAATAAAGGACCTTGAGAAATCAAAATCACTCTATGCAAGTAAGAACCTGTTGTTATCGCTATTGTGATTGTTATTATATGGGGCTAGGAATTTTGGTTAATGACTAAAGAACATGCTTCGTAAGCTTTGTGACATAAAACTGAATAGGAACTGAAGATAGCAAATGTTAGAACATAGTATTTCAGAGTTGAAAGGGTCAGAAATGGAACAGACCTTAAAATATAGATTACCAGAAATAGGAGATACATTGAAATATGAAATATCAGATGTGGAAGGGATCTCAAGGTCAGAGATTCAATGTAATTTCAAATTCAGAATGTGAGAGCTGGGAGCGGTCTTAGAACATAAAATGTTGGACCTAGCAGGTGGAAGGATGGATCTTGGAGATAACATAAATCAATCAGTGCTTCAGTCTCCTTCATGATTGTTGGAACAAATTGCCCTCATCCACCCATTTGCTTGGGGAAATCTTCAAATGCTTGGGATAGATACCAAGAAGTTTGAGGCCCATCAGTTATTCTAAACTTGGTTTAGCTTATCTATTTAGCTTATCTACTAGGATAGATTATTGTGATATGACTATTGTTCATGCTATTGCTTCTTAGAGCTGAGAGTTGGGTGAAAGATAAATATCAGAGATGAATGAACAGCCCTGAAAAGGGTTTAGCAGCCCTCCCACACAAGGTTCCAATTCCCAGTGAACATTACCCACACTCTAGGGCTATAATTACTCACAGGCCAAATTGACAACCATCAAGGCAGTGTGGCTTAATGGTCATTTTATGTTCTATGGCTTTCTCTCAATCTCTCCTAGGATGATAGCTTGTTATCCACAAACTTTTCCTCATTCCAGCTTCATGACTGGCCCACTTCTTCTTCCAATTATACATGTCCAAAGTGACATATTCTGAGCCATTTCTTCCATTATTTTTTGTCATATAACATTGTATCAATGTTGAAAAAGATGCATTTGGGTGACAGGGAGCAGCTTGGGATTATTGAAGGCAACAAATATTTTTCAAAATATGATCCAGCTAGCTGTGTGCCTCTTGTCCAACTGTGGACTCATATCTATAGTGCTATTCCAAGATATATGCCAAATATACTGATGGGCTAATATGTGCAATGAGTTGCCTACCCAACTCCTTATTGCAATCATACCAATTAGCATTCTTCATTCTCACATATAGATTGTCAAGCCAGTCTTTTTTTGTGAGAACTTGGTTCTCAAAAAAGAGATCCTGACATAATCTGCAGACAGACAGACAGACAGACACAGAGTAGATAAGAAGGATCTAAAAACAACATTGGTTTGTGCAGCTATGTGGAGTTCCTAAAAGACTCAAAACACCTTGTTCCTCATATTACCTTAAACCTTTCTCTCCAGAAATCTTGTTACTTAATTAATTTGCTCAGTAAATCTATTCTTTATATAGTTAAAGTCAACACTAGCCCATTCCTATTTAGAAGATATTAAAACCTGATTAGTTTTATTTATTTATTTATTTTTACTATATTTAGATATTCTGGGAGAAGTACTCAATAAGATTTAGCATTTCCTGTTCCAAGGCCCCTCCCACCTCTGACATCCAGTGTTCTAAGCTCTCTTCCAGCCTTGACATTCTGTGCTCTAAGCTTCCTTTCAGCTCTGCCATTTTGGCCTAAGGTCCCTCCCAGCCCTGCCATTCCCTATTGTAAGACCCCTCCAAGCTCTGATATTCCCTGTTTCAAGGTCTCTCCCAGCCTTGACATCACCTATTTTAAAGTCCCTTCCAGCCTTCACATTCCCTGCTCTAAGGTCCCTCTCAGCTCTGTCACTTCTTGTTCTAAGACCCCTTCCAAGGCTGGCATTCCCTGTTCTAAGGTCCCTCCAAGGTCTGGTCTGTGTTCTAAGGCTGATCCCACCTCTGACTTCCCCTGTTCTAAGGTTTCTTCCAGCTCTGACATTTCCTATTGTGAAATCCTTCCCAGCTTTGGCACCATGTTCTATGTTCTCATGGTTCTCTTAGCTCTGACATCCTCTGCTCCCTCTAAACTCTGACAGCCTATAATTTATAAATCTTTGTGTCAGTGGTCTGGAGCAATGACTCTTCTCAAATCTCATCCATTGTGGGGGCCTCCTATTAACATTCTGGGGGCCAAGGCTGAATGCTGAACAGCCTGACAATGATTGCTGTGACATTCCAGGAGCATAAATCTCTATTTGAATAAGGGCATCACATTCAGACAGATAATGAGTTTACATTTGGGAAATAAAAACACATTTCAATTGTATTCTGAACACTTGGAGCATCAAGAAAAATATTGTCTTGGGGATTTTGAAAAAAAAATTATGTGATTCAAAACAGAAGGCAAAAAGTGACTTCCTAAAGGACTGAGAAGGACTTTTTCTCTTTCCAGTCTGTTTGCTTTCCTTGTGGCAAAGCCACTGATAAGCAAAAGGAAGCCATTTTTGCAACAGAGTCTGACTATCCTTCTAAGTCCATGACATTGCAACAGGGACCATCCTCTACCTGCTAGGATATTCTCCTCAATAGAGTCTCTTTGCTCCTTCTCTATTTCATAGATTTCAAGCTAGAAGGAAAACTATTATCCAATTCAATACTCTCATTTTGTGATTGAGTAAATTGAGATTAGAACTTGTCACACAGGGAATGGCAAAGTCAGACATCCTCTGATTCCAGACCTGGTGCTTCTTCCCCACTGTACCATGATGCCTTTCTCATCCTTTAAGATAAGTCTCAAATGCCACTTCTTCCCTAGACTTTCATAGGATTAACATTTATGCAGCACTGACTATGTACCTGGATCATAGTTTTTATTAATCTGTGTCCATATATGTCAGGCTCATCATCACCTCGTTACTAGAAGCACAAACCTGTCTGTACTCGGTGAAACAGAGGATATTAAGACAAGAGCCTCCCCTCAAAAAGCTGACTGTCTGATGAAACAGAATATTCTGGGCTAGGCTTTCAGCAAGACAAAGTGAGGGCAAAAGCATTTGGGTAGTGTGGATGTGGGACTGTGGAAAGCTGAAATGGCACTTCTTTTAGAAAGTCTACCCTGCTATCTCCAATCAGTAAAGATCTTCCTCAGACTTCACAGTCTCTAATACGCTTTTCCCATGAAAATGTGTCATTTGGGTTGGTGTTTTCTCTCCCTTGTTCAGATCTTGAGTTTGCCTATTATTGTTTGTGTGACTTTGGACAAATCACCGGAGCCTCAGCTTCTTCTATAAATTGAAGAGGTTGGATTAGATAGCTTCTGAAGATCTCCCAGAATTGTTTTTTGGGTTATTCCTCAATGAGTCTATGACCTTCTGTGAGACTGAAAATTCCATGATACTGTGTTTTATCTGAAAACTAGACTTTCCATTGCTGAGTGCTAAAGTTCTAGCTTCCATAATTCTAGATAGGCTTAGGATTGGTTAGTTCAAGATGGTGTTCAGGTTTCTTAGACTGGACCAGGGGTCCCTTAAGGGCCTGACCATTCTAAAGTCCAGCCTTTCTGGGCTCAGCAAATTTGTGGGCCTTGGTTTTTTTTCACAAAAGATGAATTTTTGTGGAAAGGCTCAAGCTATATTTCAGGCTAGTTACCCGGTAGGGCCATGCTGAGGCCAGGAGATTGAAATAATTGGAGCTCTCCAGAGTCCTGGCACAGTTTTGTGGCTGTGACAAAGAGATGCAGAAGAGCCCATTCTCCATCAACTTCAGACTAATAGCCAATCAATATGCAAAAGTAAAGAACAGTGGAAAAAGCCCTGCACTTGCAAATTAGGAGGCCAGGTGAGAGGTCTTGTTCTGTTGCTTAACAACTGTGTGACCTTGGGGAAGTTCCCTCAGCTCTTTTCCTTCTTCTCCTTCATCATTCTTGCTCATCGTTCCACAAATCGTTGAAGAGGATCTATCTGGTGCTAGGGAGACTTTCCTCTTCTGTTTTTTAAAGAACCTATTTTTTTTTGTGGATACCAGTGAAGCCTTTGGGCTGTCCCCCTGTTTCCCTGAATTTGTGCTAATAATCATTCCTCCTTCTTTTCCAGTCTCATCTGGCCTTAGAGATCCAGTTGTTGCCACTTTCTGCATGGAAATTGTTGCTAGTTATTTGCCACAACCTGTTAATAGCTACTTAAAAATGGCAGTGACAATACTAGTCTTACTTGCTCTATACAGATCTTGTGAACAAAGTTAACTGAACTAGGGACCTTTAGATCAGGATTTCTTAATATGAGGTCTGAGAAATTTTAAAACAATTCCGGTGATTATATTTTTAGTGAGATTGGTTTCCTAGGTAGTCCTTTGTATTTTGTTTTATGATTTTAAAAACATAATTCTAAAAAGGGCTCCATAGGCTTCACCAAGCCAATTGCCCCTTGGGTCCATAAAAGGCAAAGAATGCATAAACTAATTAAATGTAAGTTCTGTCATTATGGTTTTGATAAAGGGCTAATGGGGGTAATGGTAAATTGGGCCCAGAAGTAAATATGAGAAGAACAGTTTGGCTCACTGCTCAGGGCTTTTCTTAAACTTTTCTATGACACAGAAACCTGTTTTGCCATGACATTTTTGCCATGTCATTAAATGCTATTTGGTCACAAATCCCAGAAAACCACAGTCTCTGAACAATCGAAATTCTAGGTGACTTCCTAGGAGAGTAGGTGTCAGGAGGGTGGGACTTATTATCAAGGATGATTAGTATACATTAAAGATGTTCTAAAGGAAGAGAGGTGGGCAAGTTAGAAACACACAGAGACATAGAGAGAGAGACAGAAATAAAGACAGAGACACAGAGAGACAGAAATAGATAGGATAGGATAGATAGATAGAGTCAGAGGGAGATGGAGAGAGAAAGAGACAGAGGAGACAAAAAAAGAGACAAAGAAGGGGAGAAAGAGAGGGTAAGGGAGGAAGGAAAAGAACATGGATAGCCCAAGGAACATATATGGTAGATACTTTTTGGAACCTAGGAGGGAAACCATGACCAAGAGAAAGCAAGGATGGGCTGTCCAGTCTATCTTGCATTCTTCTCTATTGGAGGGAACACTCATATAAAAGAGATCTAATTTCTGTTGACGTATTGATGAAAGAAGAACATTCAAGAAAAAGAACAAGAATTAATATTTAAGATAGAAGAGGACTGAATCCATTTTATTAAGGGAGTCACGTAGAATACTGAAAATCAAATTGATTCTAGAATCCAATGACATGAATTCTAATTTTGTCTTATGTTTAGCTGTGTCATATTCCTACTGTGGACTTAATGTCTTCACCCATAAAATGAGTATGCTGGACTGGAAGAACTCAAGGTCCATTCTGCTTCAAAGTCTATGATCCTATGAACTTGCCTGTAGGACTTGAGATTAGTTACATCTTCCACTTAGGCCTCAGTTTCCTCATTTGTAAAATATGGGGAAGGTTGGACTACCTAACCTGTGGAGGTCCTTCCAGATCTAGGAAGACGATGTTACGATTTCCCTCCTGCTTTGGTAGAGGCACAGTCAGGGTGCATCTCCCACAGTCTTCTCTCATAAATCTCTGCACCTGAGTCCACCAGCATCATTAGAGTCTTATCAGACAGAGCAGGCCACAGGGGCTTTGGAAGGAAATGACCCGAGTGACAAAGAGGGCTGGGGCTGCAGCCATGAGCCATGATGAGTCCCAGGGAGTGTGATTAAAATGGAAAGAGAAAAACCTTCAGAGTGACTGACTGCTTACAAAGAGGGGCGAGAGCTGTTGTCTCAGGGGAGAGCTTGAGCCTGAGCAATCGAAAGCATTTCCCAACTTACCCTTCAAGACCAGAGGCACAGAAAATGAATGTCTGCCTCAGAGCACATTGGAAGTCAATATTTGGGAGAATTTGCATAAAAATAATCTTTCCCGGAGGCGGCATCCCGGGTCCCTCGGCTTCACAAGATGCTTTAAAAGACCTGGATAATAGAAATGCTGAAGAGAGCATAAGTCAGGACACCTGGGTCCTCATCAGCCTGTCCATGGATATAGCTCTCTTGTTCTTTCAACAAAGAAAAATCAGACTCATAGGGGCTGGGAGTGGAGAGGTCTTCAGATGTCTATATGGCTCAACCCCCTCATTTTACAGATGAAACAGTTGAGTTCCAGGGAATAATAAGTGGTTTGGGATTACAGAACCTAGATCTCAGAGGTCATCTAGTGTGACCCCTTCATTTTATTAATAGGAAAGCTAAGGCTCGAAGAAGGGAAATGACTCAGCTCAGATAAGATTTGGTTACTGGCTGAATTGGATGCGGGAGAAGAAAGAGTCAAAGATAATGCCAAAGAGATGAACTGTGGAGATGATTCTTTGACAGAAAGGGAATTTGGAAGAGAGGAAGAGAGGCTGGATAAAGAATAAGTTCAGTTTTAGACTTGTTCAGTCTGAGATGTATCTGGGAAATTGTGTCAGAAATGTGGGTAAGTGGGGATGTGGATCTCATGCTCAGGGACAGAAGGGGTTGAATGTGTATGTCTGGGAGTTAAAAGCATAAATTCATGGGAACTGATAAAATATGAGAGGGGAGGGAAAGAAAGGAAAGGAAAGAGATGAGGAGAAGAGAGGAAAGAAAAGAAGATAGATAGGAGAGGAGATGAGACAGGAGGAGAGGTGAGGAGAAGAGTAGAGATAAAAGGAGGGGACTGGAGAAGAGAGGAAGGGAAAGGAAAGAAGAGAAGAAAAATGGAGAGAAATGGAGACAAGGAAGGAGGGGAACAGAAATAAAAGGAGAAAGGAAAGGAAAAGAATAGATAGGAGAGGAGTAGAGAAGAAAGCAAGAGGAGAGGAGAAGAAAAATAGATCCTGTTCTCCTAGTGAGATCCTTCAGTTCACTTTTAGTCTTCTAGAACCCATTCCCTCCTTGTATTCTGCCAGTTGAACCTTTCAGGTGTTAGGCGTTCCCTCCAGGACTCAATGAGACACTGGAGAAGATCACAGAGCTGGGGTGCAAATGTGTGCTCTTATAATAGCTGCTTACTTTAGTGGTCTCACAAGATGGATTCAGGGGCCTCATGGGAGAAGAGGGAAAGTGCTTGGAAAAGTGGGAAGTTCTCTTCAGTTTTTATGAGCCCTTCATGGTCACTCTACTGGACTGTGGCTGATCATTTCTCAGGACCAGATCATTTGGTTTAGTAGAAAATGCTCCAGGTATAAAGACAGAAGGTGTGGATTCAAATTTGCTTTCTCCCATAGCTCTTGTGCCTTTGCTCTTCACTGGCTGTCCGGCCATAAGCAAGTGTCCTGGTCAGACCCCTGTGGATTTTATACTCATCTCTGGGCACAACACATTAGCAAGCTGGAGGGTATCTGGGAGGGTGAAGGCACCGGGAGCCTGGTTATAAAAGGCCAGAATGAAGGAACAGAAGATGTCAGGAGAGGACACTTCTGGGATTCTCCCAGGCTGTGATTCCCAGAACCCTGTTCCTTTTACTATAAGAGACAGAAGATCAGATAAATTAGACAGCTTAAATTAATCGGCCGATAATGGGTTGAAATGTGAGTCTCCTTGAGGAACTTCTGCTTTTTAATAGGGGCATTCAAGACTCAGAGTCACAGAGTTATAGATTTAGAGTCAGAAAGGATGGGGGATTTTTGGTCCAACTTCTCAATTTGCCACTCCCTAGGATTCCATGTCTGGGGACTACTCCAGGGGGAAGACAGACCAGATGGCTTGACCTAGGCCAGAAGCAGAAGGTCAGTAGAAACTCTCCCGGATCCCTGCTCTCCTACCATTACAGCCATCCCTTTGGACCAAGGAAAAGTGCACATCCTTTCCTACGAGGATCAGGCTGCACGGGCTGGGCTAATCTTTGCCTACTGAGGGCTGATGGGGATTCTGATCTTGAATGAGCCCCTATGGTCTCTGCAGACCGGTCCTCCCGCCATGCTGGGGAAAGGCTGCTCAGTCACTAGCCCCAGGGGAGCTCACAGGACTCCAGTACCTAGCAATTGCCTTGTGGCCTCCAGATGGAGTCCCCAGCTAATCTGTAGGTGTGGCTAAGACCTCAGGGGATACAGGGGAAAGTTGTTTACAACTTTCTCTCAGCAAAATCTCCAAATCACCAGGGGGCATCTGTGGAGCTACACAGCCCAAACTTGGAAAAACTCAGGCTTGTTGAAGTCTGATACCTTTAAAATCATAAACACACAGGGAGTCAATCACCTGCTTTATCCATAGTTAAAAAAGACCCAGCTGGAGAGAAAAATCCTTTTAAGAGTAACTTTAATTATGTCACCTGGAAGAGAGAACGTGCTGGTGGAATGTGTCTGCCAATCAATCAAGCAATCATCAACCATCATTAAGTGCCCAGTACAATGCTAGGTGTTAAGAGAAAGGGTTCTTTTACAAAGAGAAGAGGAAGAATCATAATATCATAGCTTAAGAGCTAAAAGAAACCTCGTGGGCTCTCCCACTTCCTCATATCGCAGAAGAGAAAACTGAGAGCCCCAGGATCTGCTTTGGCCAAGATCACACAGGTGGTAAGTGGGGGAGAGATTTGCAACCCAAATCCTACAGCACTCCTTATGCTATAACATACCAACAGCCTTATTTGACAAATTAAAAACAAACAAACAAACAACTGAGGACCAGAGACCTTAGGTCCCTTACCCACAGTTCCTCTGAAGCAGATCTGATAATTGACTCCAGGGATTTCGGAACCCAATATTACCCCCCTTCTTCCACTATTGGATTCCAAGGCAGCAAACCTTAATGAGATAGGTGGTTGGGCTACCTTAGATTCTTTCCTTCTCCTCCCATGGTTTTCCATTATCATCCTTTGCCAATATCTTATGCACTCGGCCCTGGGCTTCACTATGAGAGGCCGTCTCCAAGGAAAGGCTGGGTTTGGAGGAGCAAAAATGTCAGTGTTTTCCCAGGGAGCAATTGTGACAGCCTGTGGAATTTTTGGACACAGCAAGATGCAGTGGAAAGGAGATGGCTAAGCCAGCCTGAAGCTTTTCCTGGGGAACTGCCCTTAATGAAAGTTGTTAACAGAGTCTCACAATAAGTGGGCTGCCTCACAGGCCATCAGATGCCAGCCTGGACATGGGGGCTGATGGTGATCCAATGGGATTTTGTTACATGGTACAACAACCAGCATATTGGATTGGATTCAGGGGACCAGAGAATAATAGTGACGTCAGAGCCCTGGGCCATTGATAGCAATTATCATGTCAGGTGGTAGAACAGGGAATGTCAGAACTGAAAGGGGCCTTAGAATAGGGGATGTTAGGGCTGGGAAGGGCCTTTAAACAGGGGATTTCAAGGCTGGGAGGGAACTTAGAACAGGGGATGTCAGGGCTGGGAGGGATCTAGAACAGGGAATGTGATCTGGGGTTGGTCTTGTGATCATTATCAATATAAGAATGGTATTGTCACTATTCTATTCAAGTCATGAAGCTGACATGGAAGGGAGTGGACATGGGAAGAGAACTCAATTTGGTGCCTTCTTAGTAGCTGAGAAAAAAGAATGTTTCACAGTAAAGAATTTTTTCTTCTTATAACAAGCCTTTTGCTTCCACAAGAAGTCAGAGATTTGTTTGAGGGTTTTTTTTTAAACATTAACTCCCTTTAGTGAGAAAAAAGAGAAAGAAAGCTTTTCCTCCTTTTCTGACAGTTGCTTACAGCAAGCTTGGCTGGCTGGAAGATGCTTTTCCTTGTGGGAGCTCTGACTGAGGCTGCTGATGGCCTGGGCTGCTCCATGACCTTTCCCCTCCTTTCCCCTCTAGCCCTTCCATATGAAGGCATGACTGCTGATCATGGAAGTTCAACTCAGCTTAGAATAAAGCTCCCATTTCATGGACCGACTCCCTAAGATCTCAGGAGAACTGCTCATTAAATTTCCTTTGCTTGCATCGTCACCCAGGTTGTCCCAAGGGAACTTGGTGATATAACTGTTTTATTGTTTTATAGTCATTTTTTCAGTCACATCCAAGACTCCATGACACCATTTGGGTTTTCTTATAAAGATACTGGACTGGTTTGCCCTTTCCTTGTCTAGCTCATTTGACAGTCGAGGAAACCGAGACAGTTATAATTAAGTGACCCGCCTGGGGTCTCACAGCTAGTGTCTGAGACAGATTTGAACTTGGGAAGATGAGACTTCTTGACTCCCATCCTACTTCTCTGTCCATTGAATCATTTAGCTGTTCCTATGATTTGTTTTGCTCTGCCCAAAAGATTCATGTGGAAGCAAAAGATTTTCAATATATTCGATTTCTATTTAACAAAACAAAATAAAACAAAAACCAAAGCATTTATCCAGTGCCCATAAGCAGTTGAGAAAATCCTCCCCTATATGGGTGACACTTTCTTGAGGGTTGTCTGTAATTATGTCTGACTTATGGTTTGACTTTTTATGTAATTATGGTCTGACCCCGATGTTGAGATCCCTTATCTTTTATCTAGGGCAATAACATGAGATCATTAAAAAGTCAGCTCCTTCCCCACCCCCCAACTTCTCCAAAACAGCTCACATGACTCACAGTACAGGCGCGTACAAAGCCCGGATGAGCTCCACTTGCTGCATGGAAGATCTGTGCCTTGTTCCACACTCTGCATCAATGCTCCCTTCTGGGGTTCCCGCTGCATTGAAGCATCCTCTTCCTGCAAGAAGCCTTTTGTTTCCACAAGAAAAGAAGCCAGACTTTTACTGTAGCTCCCATCGGAAAACAAAACAAAACAAAACAGCAACCCTTTCTGTGTTGTCAGTTGTTTGTGGAGACTCTGCTCTCCGGGAGGGGGGCGCTCCTCATCACCTCCAGGTTCAGGAAGCATTTATTCTTCTCTCTCTGACCCTGATTCCTTTGCACCATCCAGTCTCTCCTTCCTAGTGAAGCTCCATTGTTCTCTTGATTCGCCACTCTTCCTGGGCTGCCTGTCCTGGACTTCACCTTGTCTTTCTTCCTCAGAGAAGAGTTTTAACTTTTTTAGAAAGAGCTCATTAAGACCAGGGACAGCTCATGGTGCAGGAGATGGAACACTGGGCTTGGAATCAGGAAGACTCATCTTTGTGCCTCAGATGCTTCTTAGCTGTGTGACTCTGGGCAACTCACTTCACCCCATTTACCTCAGTTTCCTCATCTGTAAAATGAGCTGGAGAGGAAAATGGCCAACCACTCCAATACCTTTGCCAAGAAAACCCTAAATGGGGCCAGGAAGAGTCAGACAAGACCTAATAGCAATAATAAGACTAGGGCCAATGGGCATCTGGGCTACTTATCACATTCTTAGTTTTTTCCTTTCAGCCCAGCATGTCTGGTGCCCAAAGGTACAGATGGTGACCTCTCAACCCATTGGTTTCAACTAATGATTTCCAGCTTTATTATTAGCTTAGAAAGAGTGATGGAATTCCATTTTCTTCTTTTCCATATTATCATGTAAGCAACATGCTCCATCTCCTCTCCTACAAGGTCAATTCTGACCAATGGTTCTTTTTGAGGTTGAGAACAATAATTCCTTCCCTTTCTATTCACCATTCCAACTCTTGTCCCCTTCAATTAACGATAGATGATGAAAATTCCCCAGTTTGGAGAAGTATAAGAAGATAATGGGAGGTGGGCAGAAAGGGGCTCTCAGTGGGGCCACAGTGACCCCATGTCCTTGTTACATTATTAACATCACTCATTTTTATGACACTTTAATGATTTCAAAATACCCTATTCTTTCTCCCCCTCAAGAGTCCTGTGAACTGTATAATCAGGGTAAGAAATATTATCTCTATTTTTATCAATGAGGAAACAGGCTCAGAATTGTGAGGGCCATCACTGAATAAAGCAACAGAGCCAGGATTCAAGCCCCAAAGAACTAGATCTGGGCTTGGAGAATGTGGGGTTAGACCTGATTTCTATTAATTATTAACTACCTGAACTACATATGTCCTTTTGATTTCTCTTGCCCTCAGCTATGATCAATTGATTATTATTCATTCATTCACCTGCATTATTTATTTGTTTGTTTGCTTTTCTATACATTTATCTATTCAACAGTTTATTTTTTCTATTTTAATGATATTATTTGCATAGAGTTGATATGCTAATTATAAGCCAGTTTGTCTATTAATTAAAATAGGCTCATTAAGGGACTCTATCTGGTAAAAGTTTGGGTACATGAATAAACTAATTTTCCCACAGTCTTTTATTAGGCACTTATTGTGTGCTGGGCTCTGGGCATATAAATATAATGAAGCAATTTCTACTCTGAGGAAGAGAGTTCAGTTCATAAATAATTAGGACTTTGGATTAAATGATGTTGAAGATTATTCCCAGTTCTAACCTTCCATGAATCTAGGTTCTGGGAAAGACAGTTTGGGCTCATCTGAGAGTCTGAACATCAGGATTCTAATTTTGGTTTTGCCATTCACTTGTGAGTCATTTGTAATTTTTCTTTGTTAAATTCTTCTTAGTACTCTGTAAATTCTTTGAGGGCCACTCTATAGTTTTGTCTTCCTTTCTCTGATATGGGACCCTGGATATTTGTCAAATGAGAGAAGGAATCTAAGGGGACTTAGACTTGGTTTGGGGGGAGGCTTAGTAGGGAATAATAGATACCTGAGAGCTTTGAAAAGTTAAGTGCTGTAAGAATGTGAGGAGCTGTTATTCTAAGTAGTATAAGTGTTGTAATTGGGCGGAAGCCCAATAGGCATCTGTGTACTGCTGCCATTCAGGAGACTTTGTCCTATGATAAGATGCAAAAGTTTGAATCTCTGACAGTCTATCAATGGGGAGGTCAAGGAGCTAGGGCACATCTGGCCCAGTAAGAGAGGCTTGTGGTGCTGGCAGAGCTCAGTGGGCTCTTTGAGTATAAGACATCTGAATAGGGAGGGATCTTAGGATAGGAAATGTCAGAGTGGGAGCTGAATCTGGAGCTCACGGGCAGTGTAGCAGACGGGTTATATTCAGAGGCACTGGATCTTGGGCAAATCTCTTTCCTAGTCTGTGTAAAAGTTTAGCTAAAAAGAGAAGAGTAAAATGAATGATCTCTAAAGTCTCTTTCAATTCTCAATCTATGATCTCATGATAGGTTAGTTTAAGGCTCTAGATAAATATTTGGGAGTCATCGGCATGAAGGAGACGTGAAGCTAGTGAAGTAGAAGAGACAGTAGAGAAAAGAGCTAAGGATGAAAGTTTGGGCAATATCCAATTCGATATAGAGAATAGGACACTGGTTGGGAAGGCCTAGATTCAAAGTCCTCTTTAGTAGTATGTAGTCTAGTTCTCACAGTCATATATTTAATTAGTTGGATTATTAGGAAAGTTGAAATTTCAAATTGTGGTGCTGAAAAAGATCTTTGAAAGTCCTTTGGACAGCAAGGAGACCAAATCAACCAATACTTAAAGGAATTAATTCAGGCTATTCATCGGAATATCGATGCAGAAGCTTAAATATTTTTGGCAACATAACGATAAGAAATGTCTCATTGGAAAACACCCTGAAGTTGACAAAGATTGAAGGCAAAAAAGGGGGGATGGCAGAAGATGAGTTGATAAATGGTGTCATGAAAACAACAAACAGGAATTTGGACAGACTTTGAAAGATGGTGATAGAAGCATCTGGTGTGTTGTGTTCTATGGGGTTACAAAAAATAGAACATGAGTGAACAACAATAAATATCTTTGTGACTCTGGGCAAATCTATTTGGCTGAATCGGTTTCTTCTTCTGCAAAAGAAAGGTCTTTGATGTCTGCTCAACCTAGATCTAGGGTCCTCTGATCTGTGAGATGATGAACATTGTGCTTTTGTAAGAGATAAGAAAAAGGACATATGAAAAGTGCTCTGCAAACCTTAAAGGGTTATTGGTGTTGCCCACCCTTAAATATTAAGGAGAAGATAAAAAGTGATAAAAGAGAAAAAGGTAAAACTGACAGAGGAAGGAAGAGGGCTAAGAGAGCATATCATGTCAGAAAATGAAAGGGGAAGATGAGGAGATGTTGAAAGCTATAGAAGGCTCATAACAGAAAAAATACCACTGAGCAACTTTTTCTGAGAGAGCAATTTTATTAGATTTTGGGGGGCAGAGTCTGACCATAAGATCTTGATCTTGAGCCTATATCTCTAGGCTTGGTAGAGTCCGTGGCTACAATTTCTTCAAGAACTTGAACAGTAAGGGGGAGGAGGAAAGAGGAAATAATTGTTGAATGAACTAGATCAGAGGAGAGGGGAGATAGACAAGGGGGAACATGTCTCCATTTTAATCCAAGGAGTTAGTGGTCAAGGTGACCTTTTTCAAGGGAGGAAAACAAAGGGTTCTTCAGAGAAATCCTAACATCACCTTCTTGACGGACCTTTCTCCAGTGCTCCCCAATGCTCATCTTTGTCCATGTGGGGTGAGTCCGGCAGTCAGACAAGCCTCTTGGGACCATTATCACAACCTCAGTGTGTGTTTCACAAGCTTCCCAGCCAGCAGCCTGTCAACACCTTCCAACTCAAAGAATATTTAATTCTTCGATTCTGAGAGTGATACTACCATTTTAGAATAAATCTCCCAACCAGCAAAATCTGTGAAGAGATTCCCCTGAATGGGCAATGACAATAAATTACTGAATCTCAAAGCAAGATAAAGCTCAGTCGGCTGAATTGATCATTCCATAATTGGAACAAGGCCCTGTGATAGCTACATGGGGACAGATGGACGTTTTTATTCAGCCTGTGTGCTATTTATCTTAAAACCACATTTATGTGATGAAGATTTAGCTTTTGGGTCTCTTTTATGAGAGCTGATGTTTGAGAAGGAATATTCCTAAGGAGATGTGTGGCTATAGTTAAGAAGAGTTAAAAATTCAGCGATTCATGGAATATTTTTTATTATAAATCATAGAATGTCAGAGTTGGGAGGAGTCTTAGAATATGAAATATCAGAACTTGGAAAGTTCTAAGAACAGGAAATGTCAAGGCTGGACAGAAGCACAACCTAATACTTATTAATTTCTCTATCGTGGTACTTTAATGTGATCCTCCCATCACCTGTGTTGGATGGGTAGTGTAAATAAAATTTTCTTTACTTTTTACACGACACCTGGATATTCCTTTGTATGACACTAGTATTTAGGATTTCCCTCATATTTTTGCCATTTTGAGGTCCTTTCTCTTCCTTTAACATGATAATTCTGTCTCCTATCTCTGGACTTTTGCATTCATCCTCATGTCTTCCTTCCTTCCTTCCCTCCATCTCGTGGTTTCCCTGGCTTTCTTCACATCCCAGTTCAAATCCCCCCTGCTGCAGAAGATCTTTTCCATCCCTCAAATACCTTCCTACCTCAGTATGTCTTCCATCTAGTTACTTTTAAAAATGTTGCTTTTCTCATTAGATCGAGCTCTTTGAAGAAAGAGATCGCCTTTTACCATTCTCTTTGGATCCTCAGAACTTGGCAGGGTGCCTGGCACATAGTAGGTACTTAATAAATGTTTATTCTCTGTCAAGTGAATATGCAAGAGATATAGGCAATGAAAGGTGGATTCTACAGAGGCATATTACCTAGAGTCTTTCAGTTAAAGATATTCATGTACTAATTATCTGTACCTCAAAGCGATGCCTTTGTTTAGACTTGTTATTTGCTTCTTTGCTTTTGCACTAATGGTGTGCATCTATTATGCATATAAACATACTGTGGTATATTTATAACAAATATCAAAATCGGAATTCGAACCCATTTTCCCTAACTCCAAATATAGTTCTCTCTTCTCTGATTGAGCCTTGTAAGTGATTGCAGATCTCATCTATAGTGTTCTTTCATGTTTGGGACTGGATGCAGAACATGTGATGCTACCCACAAGCAGGAACATCTAAAGGATCTCAGCACCAAGGTCACTTCCTTTCACATGATCTCTTTCCTCACCTGCAGCTGTGGTCAGGACAAGGCATCCTCAGGAGCCCTGCAGAAGTTCCTGAACAGTTCTCTTCTAGAAGAACTTTTCTCTTCTGCCCATCCTTTCCTCTCGGCTATTCTGTACTAAGCCTCCAGCCAGTAGCACTCTCGGCCAGAGCTTTGAAAAAAGCTGTCTGGGGGAGCCAGGACAAGAATTATGGAGGGAGGAGATGGGGGTGGAGCAGCTTGACTGCTGAGAGAGGAGAGTGTCAAATGGAAATCTCTGGCTATTCTAAAAGCAAAACGGTATGATTTTCCCATCTTCACACCTGCCTCAGAGCAGCAGGGGGGATTGATTTCTTACAGCACAAAGACTTTCTGGAATAAAAGGCAGAAGTAAATAGTCTATTTTTTTTCCAAGAGAAATGTATGTGGATGTCACTTTAGTCTCTGACTTTGGGCCCTGCTTGAGAAATGTAATCAGAAGCTTGGCGGATACAGGCAGCCTGTGATAGTGAAGGGGTTCAATTAGTCCTTTATAGCTTCTCATTTTATAGTTTAGGAACTTGATTTCCATAGTCAAAAAGATGTTTGCCCTAGATCTTAAAGTTAGTAAAGACAGAGCTGCAATTTAAATCCAAGTGTTTTGACCTCAAATTCAGTACTCTTGCTAGCTGTACAAGGCTAAATGTGTAGATTATGATTTTATATGAAGATTTTGTCTTCAAGGAATGATTATCTGAACAAACCTCTATTTCTACCTCTTGTTGCTAGAGGCTCAATTCCTCATTAATTTTTTTTCTATATTCAAAAGGTAATTTATAGTATGGATAGACTCTGGATATTACTAATTGCAAGAGTCCTCTCTTTCTATTTTCCTCATTGCCCCCAAATGTCATCCTAGGCTGGGGAAAAAATCTTTTCCTTGTGGGTTAGTTTCTTCTCTGTGTTTTCAGACCTATAGTCATAGACTTTGTACTAAAATCATTTTACATGGCCATAAACTTCAATAATAATTTCAAACAGCATAATAAAAACATAAAAGAGCATTTAAATAAGGTATTAAAATCAGCAGTACAACACTGCTAGTGAAGGAGGGGGGTTGAATCTCTTTTCTCATCTGCTCCCTGACACCTCCTTTAAGTAAAGGCAGAACTGGGAAGAAACAGGTAAATGGGGTGGAAAGCAGATATCTCAGTCAGAACTCCAGGGAATTGAAAGGAAGCCTGACCTTAGCTCTTCTTTATAAACTTGAATTCTCTGTCTTTCTCTTAAACATTATCTTGGGAACCCTGGACTATTTCCCCACAGCTCTACTTTGGCTAGGTCAGGAAAAATTTCTAGGAATACTAAATAAGAGGTATTGAAAAACTACAGAACATGAAGCCAGAAGAGAGATGTGATGTATATAGTCTGGTTGGGATGGACCCCTTGCTTGAGAAGAAGGGTGTGTGTGTGTGTGTGTGTGTGTGTGTGTGTGTGTGTGTGTGTGTGTGTTTAATGCAATCTCACCAACATTGGTGTGCTAGTTTAGCTTGTTCTTTTTTTATGCTCTGCTCTTTAAAAAAAATACACATTGTTTTATGAATCATGTTGGGAGAGAAAAATCCTAACAAAAGGGAAAAACCATGGGAGAGAAAAAAAAAACCCAGAAAAAAGAAGAGAATATAGTATGTTTTGATTTACATTCAATCTCTATAGTTCTTTTTCTGGCTGCAGATGGCATTTTCTATCTGAAGTTTATTGGGATTGCCTTGAATCACCGAACCACTAAAAAGAACCAAATCTTTCACAGTTGATCATCACACATTCTTGCTGTTACTGTGTACAATGTATTCCTGATTCTATTTGTTTCACTCAGCATCAGTTCATGTAAGTCTTTCCAGTCCTTTCAAAAATCAGCTTGTTCATCATTTTTGTAGAACAATAATATTCTACTACATTCATATACCACAATTTATCCAGCCATTCCCCAATTTATGGGCAGCAAGATTGTGTCGTGATCAACTATGAAAGAACTGGATTCAGTGATCCAAGGCAATCCCAATAAACTTTGGCTGGAAAATGCCATCTACATCCAGAAAAAGAACTATAGAGATTGGACATAAATCAACATATGCTATGTTCACTTGTGTTTTTCTTCTCTCATGATTTTTCCCTTTTGTTCTGATTTTTCTCTCCCAACATGATTCATAATGAAATGTATATCAAGAAAAAAACAATTAATATACATATATAATCAGAAAAATAAAGAAAATGATAAAAAAAAGTTCCTTCAAAAAACTTTAATTTGTTACACGGATTTGTCTTAGTTTGTATTTTTAAGGCTCCAGGATGTGAGAATCACAGACTAGACAAGAATGTAGCATTTCCTGCCTCAGCTCTTACTTTTTCAAACGAGTTCCCCCAAAGCAAGTGGAACAGCCAGCTTCCGCGAGAATGGGTGCGTAATGAATATGGCTGGAAATGAGAATGAGACTGCAGGGGCTCCAGAAAGGAAGTCCTGGTGTAGGGCAATCAGCATATGGGCTTTTCTTTAGGGTTGGGACTGTGAGACCAGCTTCCTCCCTATCACGTCATTTGGGGCTGATGCTCTCCTCTTGCCAGGCAAGCTGTGTGGGCAGCAAAATATTCACGTGGATATGCCTTGGCATAAATCATATCGGTTGGCTTAGTAAAAAGATATCACTTGGTGAATGAAAAGGGCTTCATGCACGGACTTGGAAGTTCTGGGTTGAAATCCTGGGTTTTCCATAACTTTTCCCTATTAGGAGGAGCTGGTAACTGTCGACACGCCTCCCTTTCTCTGGGCTTCATTTTTCTCCTATGCAGAATTGAGGATATTTAATGCACTAAATGATTTCTAAAGTCCTTCCCAGCTCTGCCAATCCACGTTCTGAGGCCTTTCCCAGTGTATACTTTTTTCTACAGAAATAAATTTAGAGTTGGAAGTCCGAGGAATTCAATCAATGCCTCTAATTTTATAGAAAAGGATAATGACGCTCAGAGAGAAGAAACTTGACCAAGATCAAACAGTCAGTGGGGCGTAGAGTAGGTTCTTTGGAGTTCTTTTAATTCTGCTTTGTTACCCCCGATTACTCAATAGGGTTTTAATTCAATATTTGTATGAACATTCATTGAGCTTGGTTCCAATATGGCACCTCCAAGAAAGGAGGTTCTGCCAGTGTAAAGGTCTCTTCAGGAGACTTGGAGCCTCATAGTTGGGAAAGAGAGTAGATGAGTCACACTTTCCACCCCCTAGGCTCCAGGTTAGAACAAATTTCTGGGAGAGAAGGGGGAAGAAAAGGTAAATGCTGGAGAGCCCTGTCTGTAAACAGCAGGAAGCCATTTCTAGCGTCCTGATCTCCCTGGCAATGCCACGGTCATGCTACAGACACAAGAATAATTCGAGATTATAACTGTCATAGAATTTCGAGCTGGGAGACTCCCATCATCTTATAAAGAGGAACACTGAAGTTCAGAGAAGGTAATGGATTGACCAAGGTCACATAGCAGTGCTGGGACTCGAAACAACTCTTCTGAATCCAAGTTCTCCACCCCACGATGTCTCTGAGCAGGAACAAATCCCTGCTTTGTTATTTGTTACCTATGTGATCCTGGTGAAATTATTTACCCACTTTGGGCCTCAGTTTTCCACCTGTAAAATTAAGGGTTTGGAAATAAATCAGAAGTTCTTAATCCAGGATCCATCAATTGAAAAAAATATTGTTAATCATATATCAATGTGATTTGTTTCCTTTGTAATCCTGTTATTTTGTTTTATGCATTTGCACACATTTCCAAGAAGGATTTTGTTGATTTTTCCAGATGCCCCAGGTGGGTTTAAGGGTTAAAGGTTAAGAATCTCTGGATTAGAGGATCTCATAGATCTCATTAATTTAAAAAATTCTATAGGGCTCCTAAAGTGTGTAGGGTCAGGAGGCACATTCTAGCTCCCCTGATGATCTGGAGAAGTTCACTTTGGCCCCTGCCCCTGGTCTCCATTTCCAGAGAATTACTTCCTGGAGATCCCGCTTAGTGAGAGGCCCCTGGAAATTTTCTCTTTGCTTTGGAGTTGACTCCAGGCACTTGATTCAGAGGAAGATCTACCTGTCCTGCAGCTGCTGTGGCCTTCTGGATTCATTCTGCCTTGTTCCTTCCCTCCGGGCTGGAACCTTTGGGCTTCTTATAAACTTGTGAACACTTTCTCTTAAACGTTGTCCTGGGAAACAGGGTTATTGTGACAGCTCCACAGCGGCCTGGCCAGGCATTTCTAGTAATCCTGAATAAGAGGTGCTGAAAGACCAGGGCCTTGAAACTAAAGAGCTGTAATCTGTCTGATTAGGCTGGGCCTCTTGCCTAAAGAAGTCAGGTTCAGGGGTGTGTGTGTGTGTGGGGGGGGGGTGGATGGTATGTAGACAGACACAGAGTGACTGAAAAAGTCCCAAGTGCACCTCCATTCACTGAAGGCATTCTCCTTAGTCAGATATTTATCCTTACAGGTCCCTTCCATGATTGGATATTCCACTGATGCCCAGGGCCTTCTCTCTCCTGCTTGGTGCATTTGTAAAAGGCTCTCTTAGTCTAACTCAGTATAAAACCCAACAGACCCTGACAGCCTGAGGTCACCAATCCTCTCAGTTCCTCAGGCGCACAATAGCACTATCATCCTTGACTTCTCATTCCCTCCTCCCCCACGACTAATTTATTGCCAAATCACGGAATTTCTGCCTCTGTAACATCCTTTTCTCTCCAAGCATACCGCCCAAGTCTCCCTTCAGTTCATCACCTCTTGCCTGAATTATTGCAAAAACCTTTTAACTAGCATCCCTCCCTTCCAGGACACCCTCCACTCAGCTGCCTTCTTAAACTTTTCCCACTCATGACCCATTTTGCCCAAGAAAATTTTATGTGACTGGGTATATAGGTATATAAAATGCAAATTCTGATAACAAATCCTAATTTTATCCTAATTTAAATCCTAATAGGTTATATGACCCCACATGGGATCACAAAGGAGTTTAAGAAGCTGTACTTTATGGACCCCTGCCCCTTCCCCTAACCATCTTTGTTTTACCAGAATAAATATGAAGTTCTCTATTTAGCTTTGAAAGCTCCACTTAACCTGACCCTTATATTCTCAGAACATAATTCCTCTCCACCCATGCTGTGAATGAACAACATTAGTCTGTTTGTGGTTCCTAGAACACCATTCCTAGCTGTTCCTGATGCCCGGAATGCCTTCTTTCCTCACCTTCCCTTCTGGACGTCTTATAAAACTCAGCTCAAATTCCAGCTTCTTCAGGAGGCATTTTCCTGGCTCTCCAGCTGGGAATCCCTCTCCTTTGATATCCCATCATCTACATCATGTATGTGTCTAGTTATCTACATGTGGTCTCCCTCTGAGCTTCTTGAGGAGCTATTCTCAGTGCCTGGCAAGTCAAAGCAATAAGTATTTAATAAGCCTAATATCTGCCAGGCATTGTAAAGCATTAGGGATATGATAAAACCCAGATGCAAAGGTCAGAGACGAGAGGGCCCTTAGGAACAGAGAATGCCAGACGTTTTCACGATGTCTCAGGACAGAGAACATCAGAACTGCAAGGAAAGCTCTGAGAACAGAGAATATTAGCTCTGGAAGGAACTTTAGAACATACCATGGCAGAATTGATAGAAGAGAGGATGTTTTTCCTAGAGAAAATGAGATGTGGGGGAGATATGATACCTGTTCTCAAGTATTTGAAGGGTTGTCATATAAAAGAAATATTAGAGTTGTTTTGCTTGGTCCCAGAGGGCAGAATAAGGAATACTGGGTTGCTAGGAGGTGGATTTAGGTAGGAAATAATGAAAAGCTTTCTCACAATTAGAGACTTCCAAAAGTTGGGGCTGTCCCCTTCCCTCAATGTCTTCAAACCAACATGGAATGACCACTTTCTGAGGATGTTATAGTGGGGATTTCATTCAGGTATGGGTTGCAGGTTCTTCCCAACTCAAAAATTCTACGGAAAAGATTTAGAACAGAGAATAATAATAACAATAATAGCTAGCATTTCTATAGCACCTTCTATGGGCCAGGTGTTGAGTTAAGCACTTCACAATTGTTATCTTGTTTCATCCTCACAGCAACCGTGGGGTTTGGATGCTATTATTATCACCCTTGTTTTACAATTGAGGGAACTGAGGCAGAGGCTTTGACTCATATAGCTAGTGAGTGGCTGAGGCTGGATTTGAACTCAGGACTTTCAGACTCCAGACCCATTTTGTCACCTGGCTGCTTCCAAGAGACAGAATATTTAGCTTGAAGGACCTTGGATCACAGAACCCTGGATGTCAAAGCTGGAAGACATAGAACATCAAATATCATACCTAAAAGGGATTGTAGAGAATATACATATAGTCTAGTTTCTCCCAATTTGTTACAGATGAAGAAACTGAGGTTGGAGAGATTGAGCAACTTAAGAGAGAAAGGAACTTCTAGTTCAAAGGCCAGTGTTCTTTCCCTGAGGTCAGTGGGAGAGAAGAAGGAGGAGACATGTTTTGTAACCATTTCAAAGGCAAGAACCAAGGAGCATCCAAGGTGGAGGTGATTCAAGTTGAGGGGGGGAGTGTAGGAGAGAGAAAGGCTGGGCTCACATAACTTGAATCCCAAGACTTGGCTTGGGGATCTGGGGGAGTCAGCAGGGAGCGTGGCCCAGACCCACACAGGGGCCAACAGGTTTGCACAGGGATCCTGCTTTAACCCTCGTAGCAATCAGGAAGAGGAAGAAGATGCCTTAATTGGGAGTCCCCCTGAGGAAAGGGGAGCTTGGCTTGATACCATCTTTAATGAAGATTCTTGACTGAAGCTTCAGTATTTTACCCCAATGTTCCACAGAGATGGCTTATAAATAATTCAAACTGGAGCAGCTGTCTCTGCGGAGGAGGCGCCCGCTCTGTTGTTTAATGAGCAGCCAGGGATGAAAACAGACCTTTGCATCTGTACCGAGAAGTGGGGGAATGGCTGTAAAGTTCATGTTGTCTCCCTATTGGGAAAGAGCAGGGTTTGGACCAGAACAGGGCAGTGAATTGCAGCCGAACCCAGAGGGACCATGACAGTTCCACTGCCTGGGAGATAGTGGCAAAGCCTGCGGTGGAATTGTAGATGGCAGCCAGGAGGAAGAGTCACAAAATCCAAGTTCTAGAATACAGAATGCCAGAGCTGGGCAGGGCATTAGAACAGGGGATGGCAGAGCTGGGAGGGGGCTTAGAACAGGGGATGGCATAGCTGGGAGGGCCTGAAAACATGGGATGTCAGGGCTGGGAGGGGGCTTAGGACAGGGGATGTCTGGGCTGAGAGGGGGCTTAGAACAGGAGATGTCAGAGCTGGGAGGGGGCTTAGAACAGGGCATGTCAGAGCTGCAAGGGAGCTTAGAACAGGGGATGAAAGGACTAGGAGAGGTTTTAGAACAGATAAGATCAGAGGTGAGAGGGACCTTTAATGTCACTGACTCATCTTTGAGAGAAAAATACTGACTCAGAAATGACCTTTCCAAGAATACAATCTATTAATTCAACAGTTTTCATCAAATGCCTTCTTTGTACCAGATACTCTGCAAGTCACTAGAGTTTCAAAGATAAATCATTACCTGTCCTCAAGAAACTTATGCTCTGCTGAAATGACATACACAAGATAAGTTAATACAAAATATTTGCAAAGGAAATACAACATCATTTTTGGGTGGTAATGAACTAGCAACTAGCACCCTAGAGGGTGGAGAAAATTTCCTTTGCATGCAATGTAGCTCTTTAGCTGAGATTTGAAGAAACCTAGAGATACCAGGAGTTCCAGGGAAGGAATCAGAGCTTTCCAGCCATGGGGTCTCTTATGGAAAAGACTGAGTCAAAAGATATACCATTTATGCTTTGCTGGATAAAGGATACAGGAGAGAAATGAGCTGACAATGGTTAGAAAAGCTTGAGACTAGATTATGAAGGACTCTAAATTCCAAATACAAAGATTTTTATTTTATCTTTGTAACAATAGGAAGCCCCAGAAACTTCTTGAGCAGGAGAATGACACACTCGGATCCATTTAAGGATGGGGCAGAGAAAGGGAGAGATAGGAGCTCATATTGGAAAGAGAATTTGACATTTTACAAGATTTGATGGCTGCCTTCTGGAACTCAAAGTTCAGGAGAATAAATAAATGAATCTGCTTTCCAGACTTGAAGCAGCCTAAGGGGGGCAAAAATACGTTTGTAGAATCTCAGATCTATAAGGAATCTGTGAAGACATAGAACCCAACCCATTTCAAGTCCCTGACAAGGACTTATCCAACCATCATGAATATCGCTAATGATGGGGGATTCCCTGGCCCTATCAGCAAACAGTTTTATTGCTAGACATATACACATATGATCCCAGGATCTTCCTCATTGTTCTCAGCTCGATGGAGAGTTCTGGGGATCCTGGAAGACTTACACTGAGATGAGAGGTACAGAGGGCATTATGTACTATTCCTGCTAGGTCTGGTTCTGGAGAAGGGGACTGGGCATATGACTTCGAGTCCTTTTTACAAGATGGAGAAGGGCATGGCACAAAGGGATTCCCACTGTCTTCTCCAATCCTTCTCTGACAAGGAACAAATGGCCTATGAATTGTTTGCCCCAAGGTTGAATCTGCCTCTTTGGACTCCACATCCTCAGTCCCCTCAATTTGTTCCTCCAATGCTTTCTAAATCATTCTTCAACTCTAGTTCAGAAGCTCTAATCACATAATTGCATGACAGGAGACGGATGAAGGCAGATCTGAAGGAACAAATTGAATTTTGCAAATATACATATTTGCTGTGAGTACTGCAAAGGAATTTAGAAAAGATGAATCTGGGTGGGGGGGGGAGATGTCAGGGCCAGGAGGGAGCTTAGAACAGGGAAGGTCAGAGCTAGGAGGGGCCTGAGAACAGGGGATGTCAGAGCTTAGAACAAATCAGAGCAGTCATAAATCAGTGGTGGGATCTTGCTCTGAAAAGGATTTCAGAGGCTGTTTAGTCCATTGCATTTATTTTAAAAATATTTTTATTTATTGTGTTAAGTATTCCTCAATTACATGTAAACAAAGTTTAACATTCATTTTTTAAAAATCCTCCCATCCCTTGAGAAGGCAAGCCATGGGATATTAATTACACATGTCAAGTTAAGCAAAACATATTTCCATCTTCTTCCCCTTCATTTTATAGATGAGGAAACAGATCTGGGGAAGTAAAGTGACTTGCCTTGCCCAAAATCACCTGGGTAAGCATCCAAGATGAGAGTCAAGTTCAGATTCCTGAGCTCAGAGTCAGTGGTCTTTTGCTTGCTGCCTGCTAGATCATTTGTGCTATTCCCTCTCCCTAAAGTGACAGGTGATGAAGCTGGGGCTTGCATAGGAAGTGACTTTCCTGGGATCATAAAGATGCAAAAAGTCAGGGAGTAAATCTCCCATTCCTGGATCCTACCTCCAGACTCAGCATTCAATCTGTGCTGGAGGCATGAAGGAAAGTCTGCTGGTTCTGATCTGCTATGGAGGTTTTTCCCCATTCACCTCATCGGGTGTCACTCATTCTCCTGGTCTGGGTTGGGTCAGGAAGATTGTCATCCTTATCCTGCTTCTCCTTTCTCCTTATTTCCTGGGGTTGTCAGGACCACAGACAGAGCCTGAAGTACATTCCCTCCTTCCCCCAATCAGATCCGTTCCCTCCCTGAACCCTGTAGGCAGGGCTCCCACAAGATGCTGAAGTGGAGTAGACAGTTGCAATTACTCCCGACAATCAAGCTCCTTCTCTTGCCTCCTGGCTCACCATCAACGTTGCAAGACCTGCTGATATATCTTGATGGGCCATGTGAGTCTCCTGGTAGCAGCAGCCCCTGGTTTGATACCAGGCTCAGGCTGAAAATCCTACCCAAACCCACCTATTGTACCACATACCTCAAAACAAAAGGAGTAAACCGTGGCTCAGGGGCTAGCCAATGACAACATTGTTGTTTCCTTGCTACATGACCACTCTTTCTCCATGGAGGGACTCCAGCGTATAAAAAGGAAGTGTGGAGTAGTGGATTTCTAGAAGACCTGGCTTCACAATCCCATGCAATGAAATGAAGGAAGGAAAGAAGCAATTATTAAGCACTTACTATATGCCAGACACTGTTATTATCTCATTTGAGCTTTATATCAATTCTGGGAAGTAAGTGCTATTATCATTTTCATTTTACATTTGAGGAAACTGAGGAAAATAGAAATTAAGTGACTTGATTAGGATCACCTAGCTAGAAAGTGTTTGAGACTGAATTTGAACTTGGGTCTTTCTTATTCCAAGCTACTATACCACATAGATGACATTTTGGCAGCTTGATGGGATTGCTGAGTCTTAATCTGAGAGCTGGATTCTTGGGCAAGCCAGTTTTCACCAGAGAAATGAACTCCATACAAGATAAAGATCTTTTGAAGGAAACAGAGATGTTCAGCTTGAAGAAAAGTTCCCACCTCAATAAAAAAGGGGGGCAGTCCCCCCTGTCCTTTTATCCCCACAGGGTTCACAAGAAGCAGATAGGGCTAGATGAAGGCATAAAGCTTGAGGAAGAATTTTGTAAGTATGAAGTGTGAGAAGCTAGTGTGGACACATACCTGGTATATTGTAGTTACTTGTAGACTCTGCTTGGGACAGGGAGTCTCTTATTGCCTCTGATAAGACCATTTTCAAGGACAGTGCACTGGTTAAGCATGGCATTTAATCCCACCAGAATGGCTTTAGTCAGAAAAGAAAGCTTTTGTTCTTGATTGTGGAGGGCTGAGAAGGAACACACCCAGGTATTTAAAAACAGGTCAGGGGAACTGCAACCAGTGAGCCCTAAAGAGTACTTATGGAGTCCCTTCAATGGGCCAGGGATCCTCTTCTGCTAACACTGGGAAAACAGATAAGACTCCCAGGCCTGCAGAGTACTTCAGATAACTCTGAACAAAGTAGATAGACATAGGATCAATTGGAGATTATCACTGGAGGGAGGGCCATGGCATTCGGAGGGGAAAGGAAGGAATAGGGGAGGGAGAAAGGGCTTCTTGTAGAAGAGAAAGCCTGGGAAATCCGGAGGTGGAGACAAAGAGAGAGAGTATTGCAGCCAAGGATAACAGACAAGTTGGGAAACTCAGTGTGTTTTGTGAGGAGGCCCTTCTGTTGTCAGATCACAATCTTTGGGCAGAGAGGAAGTGTAGGAAGATTGTAAAGGTAAAAGATGGGAAGGTTGTGAAAGTCTTTGAATGACAAAGAGAGTATTTTGCATTTGCCCCTGGAGGTGATAGGGAGCCATTGGAGTTTCTTGAGTAGAGGGTGACATGGTCAGATCTGAGCTTTAGGAAAATCCCTTTCATGGTTGAATGGAGGATGGATTGGAGTGGGGAGAGAGTTAAGGCAAAAGATTCACTGATGGATTATTGAAATACTCAAGTGTGAAGTGATGAGGGCCTGCACCAGGGGGTGGCAGGGCCATCTTGAAGAAAGGATATATATATGAGAGATGAATCTAGAGGATGAATTTATAAATTTATACATAACTGAGCTTGAGCTCAGGATGCCCATGCTCACTGACATACCACTGCCCCCAAAGGGTCAAGATAGAAGAGAATAAGAACAAAAGAAGCAGCCTCAGGGACATCCACTCTTTGAGAATGGGCTAAGGCAAGAAGACATAGAAGCTGACTTACAAAAGTTGGATAAAAAAAGGGAGTCAGTTCAGATTCAGGTGTTGAACTGCAGCCCTTCCCCCCTCCCTGGAAAGAGATGCTCAGTAAATATCTGTCTGGTTAAGAGTTGGTGCCATGTGAACACCTCCCATTCTACCCAAATCCAAACAATGTCTTTGTTGCCTCTTGGCTGTTCATGAATATTAATCACCTGTCTGCTTCATTACCCCCAGAAAATATGGTCTCCGAGACAAGAACTATGTATTTGTAAAAGGTCGTCCACCCCTGCTAGTGTCTGTGATGGGAGCCACGGCAGATTCATTTTCCTCCCTGTTATTGTTTATTGAACATATCACATCCTGGGCACTGACAGGAAGCGTTCTGTTAGGCAGTTAACCATGTAGTGTACTAATGTTTTCCTAATCCAGGCCCTGTTGGATAAAGCAACCAACCCCAAATCGTGAATTATTACTTTGGAAGGATAGTTCCTCCTTTCTGGGGTTTGAGAACAGGAGAGTAAGTAAATGATCATATTTATTTAGTGCTGGTCAGAACTGTAAAAAAGAGAGGACAATCAGAATTTTGCTTCAGGGAACTAAGATTTAGAGGCCTCCACAATTTAACATGAGCCCCCTTTCCCCTTTTCACCACTATAGCAACTAGAAACTCCTGCTACTTAGCTGAATTTGTCTTAATGATGGCTTTATGCCATTTTCACATCACCAATTAGAAAGCAGACTTGATGAAAACATCTTGATTCCTTGACTACCCTCCCATGATCCACCTGCTTGGAGTCGGATTAGGGCAGTACTACCTCCACTTTCTGGAAATTGTCCTAAGGAAGGGACCTGAATGAATCATTCAATATGAAGGCTGAGCTGTTGGTCCCATGAGAAAGGCTTCAGTGAACTTGTGGGTACGTTATAGTAGGGATTTCTTTCCTGTTAGACCAAAGGCTGCTGAGATCCTTTTTGATACTCAAGTCCTGATTCTGTAGTTGCAAAGAGACAAATTTCTACTTGCTGCCAGGGACCATCAGCCCCATGCCAAAGTGAGTTCCCTGCCATTGGAACCCTCCAAGCAATGTCTGGATGACTACTTGTAGAGGGAACAGGCAGAGGAGATTCTGGGTCAAGTGTTGGTTAAATCTGGGGGCCTGTGAGGTCCCTCCTAGCTCCGGAATGCTGTGATCCTATGACTTTCTCCCACCCCTTTTGAGGACAAAACAGAATACTTGAGAGTTGATTCTATGATCTAAGACCTTGAGTCTGGCGCCACTGATTTCCCTTCACTAATGTCTCTGAGCCTGCTCCTATTAAGTGGTTACCAGGCTATCTATGCCAGGAATTATGTTTCCATCTGAGCTGATGATTAGCTCTCTCAAGGCTGGGGGAGATTAGCTTCCAACATCTCCGGGCCATTTAGCGGCTATAATTTTCAGACACTTCAGGCACTACAAACCTGCCGTGAGCACATCTTGACCTAAATGGAGCTTTTGCTGGAAATAGGAGGGTCTGATTGGACTTGTGATCAGGGAAGGCATTTGCGTCTCTAATCAGCCCAGGAACATGGTTCTATGTTGGAGGTGGGGGAAAGTGGGGTATGACTCTACAGGCTACCTGAAACATTCCCAAGCAGGAACACATCATGGGCTTCAAGCCCCATGTGGCTTCCAATCAGACACATAAAGTGTCCCCATCTGAGATGTCTGGAGTCAGAGATGGCAGCTAATCCCTTTCCTGTGGTATCTTAAAGGAGAGGGAGGGAGAGGACAATAATAACCAGGATTAGGATCATTTGAGGTGGATTCGTGAATGACAGACTCAAGTTTTAAAGAGAAGCTTAGAAAATAGTAATAGTGATAATAACAATAATCACCTTTACATTCCATTTAGAAAGCCAGAAGGATCTTTTTATTTCTACCTTACCTCTTAATACTTAGGGGAAGTCTGAGGAGGATGGAAAAGGACTGGGTGTTGGCTGGAGCAGACTGTGAGCTAATCTGATTTCAGGCACCACTAACAGAGTGAACCTGCATAGTATCGAAGGCAAGGTTACATCACATCTGGATTTTTGTGGTGGGTTCTTGGGGATCACATACTGAGAAAGGCATTGATAAAATGGAGACTGTTCAGAAGATGATGACCAGAATGGTGAAGGCCTCAAATTAATGCCCTGTAAGGATAAAATGAATGAACTTGGGCTGTTCATTTATTTATTTGTTAATTTATTACATTTTTGGTCATTTTAAATTTATTATATATATTTTTAGCTTGAACTGTTTAGGAAAGAGAATAAACATTTATACAGCTATGCTTAGTGCTTTACAAATATCTCCTTTAATCCTCCCAACAATCTTGTGAGATAGGTGGTGGTGTCATCTTTATTTTACAGTTAAGAAAACTGAGAAAAATAGAGACTTTTTAAAAAAAGTTCTTTGATTAAGGTCACGTAGCCAATAAGCTTTCAATCCTGGATTTGAATTCAGGTCTTCCTGATTCATGGCCCAGTATTCCATGCAGTATGATCTAACCTTAACCCTTCCTTCTACCCCTATTTTTTCTCTTTTATACCTCTAATCTTAAACTGGCTATACAAAGTTGGGATCAAGAAGAGGAGGGGTTAGTTCCTGCTTTTGACTACATCCTGGATGTAGGATCATGGATGAATCTTGTCACTTACTACCCACCATCACTACCCAGTTACTGACTGTACAGAACTACGAGGAGAGAATGAGATGGTATCTGCTAATCTAAAAGCCGTAACGATACTGGTGATGAACCTGAGGAAGTGTGCCATGGAAAAGTGATTATTAAGATTTCTTTTTACTTGGTTCTAGAGGCCAAAATGAAGAGCAATAATTAGAAGCTACAGAGAGGTAGACTTGAAAAGAATAAAGAGATTTCTTTCTTGCAAGAAAAAAGAGGAGGGAACTACTTCATAAAGTAATGACTCCCCCAAGTCCTGGGGATCTGTAAGGAGGGGCTGGATGACATTTGGTGAGAATGTTATGAAGACTTTTTCTCTCTGAACCTGAATTTCTTCATCTGTAAAGTTGAGAAAATACCATTGTTACTGTATTTCTTGGTATGGAAGCGACCCTTTGGGGTCTTCAAGACTCTTCCAGTACATCCCAAGCTCTGATAGATTTGAGGAAGCCATTGGACAAGGAGTGAAGAGGTTCTCTATTGGAGCTGAGTGACACGCTGTAAGGTTCTGATGTCTGTGAACTAGCCTTGCTAAATACAGAGAAATGTATTTTTGATGATGTATTCATCAACTGGATTCCAGCTGATGAATGCTTTTCGGGTATAACAATTCATGAAGACCATTTGCTGAGGCATGAAGAGGCTGGAATCAGGAATTGGAGATAATATCTTCACTGCCTATTTTACAGGGTTGGTGTGAGAACTGAATGGAATAATGGATGTGAGCATTTTCTAATCATTGAATATTATATGTATAAGTTTTTATTATTGTTACTCTTTATAAGATACTCAGTTGGCTGTAGGAACTCTCAGAATATGTAAGGAATTTGTGTTTTTTTCTGTCATAATGAGAAATCAATTTTTCTGACCCCAGACTGGCTTTGGGTCATAACACAAATGACAGTTATCAATATGGAATAATCTGAAAAGCTTCATGGGGGAAACTTCTTTCTCTTCAATATCAGCCTCAATACCTGTGTTTCCACCATTAAGTCATGAATACTTTGGGTTTGGAAAGATTTATGATGTTTTAAATTAGTGTTAAAAATTTATAAATATGCCCGGGAATATTTGTAATTTTTTAGCTTGTTAGTAGTAAATATCTCATACAATTATCAATTGTAGGCTAGAAAGACAGAGCTAGGGAGGATCTTAGAGCATGGAATAAGAGAAAGTGGGGAAGGCATTAGAATATGGGGATGCCTGAATCATAGATTTAAGGCTGGAATGGACCTTCAAGATTAGGCTGGAGAAATTAAATGGTTTGCTGATGGTTATATGATGAGTAAATTGCAGAGATGAGATTCAGACCCCGTTCCTTTTCTCTAATTCTAGTACCCTTTCTCTGATTGTTTGCTGCCTTCCTAGAAATTCAAGTGTGAAACAGTCTTGTTTCCCTTGGGCAATTTCATGCCCTCGAATTTTAGAGGAGCTAGAAGGAAACTTGCAGCAGATGGAGTTCATCACCCTCATTTTTGAATAAGAAAAGAGTTAAAGTGATCTGCCAAAGGTTCCTCAGAAAATTAGTGATAGAGCCAGGACAAACACCACAGCTTCAAATTGATTCGTAGGTCAGTGTGCTTTCTGTAAATCCAAACTGTCTCTTAGTAGAGATTTTGCGACTATCCAAATACTCCTGTAGCCCAGGACCCTGGAGAGCTCACTGGCAGCCTCCTCTCAACCACTTTTGTGCCAGGAGTATGCCCAGGCCAATGAAGTGGAAATGGCTTCATTAGAGAAATCAGGATAATGATCCCAATCTTATTTCAGGAGCTCTAAACATTCACCGAAAATTGGACCTTTTCTGGGGGGAAAGATCCATCGAAAACCTAAGGATTTGTTTTGCTTTATTAAAGCTTATTATTATGCTTTATTATTTATTATTATGCTTTTAAAATCTTGTTTAAGATTTTTTTTTTTGTTTGGACCCGTTGGAAGAACCAGGAGCAATGGGATTCCAGAAAATAGCTCTGTCATAAGAGAAAAACTCTTATGGAATGGAGTGCCTTGGGAGGCTGTGGACTTCCTTTTACTAGAGGTCCTCAAGGAAAGCTTGATGACGACGAGACAGCAATACTGTAGAGAGGAATCCTAGCCGGACTCATGTCAGACTCCATGGTCCCTGAAGTGTCATCAGGCTCTGAGATTCTCTGATTCTGCAGTTCTGATTAAGGCATTAAGCCCTTGTGGGTCCCAGGGGCCATGTTTTAGTCTCATGGGAAACATACTCAGGTTATAAATGACTTTCCAAAATTAGAAAAATTTGGAGAGGAATAAAAAAAATCTCTTCATCCCCCTTCACTTCTGTCCATCTAATTGGAGGAAATCAGAAAACTTTATTTACTGGCTCCACCACAGATGAATGCTCTCTGTCTCCCAATGGAACCTCGTGGCTCAGTTTTTGATTACGTCTTCATTTTCTTCTCTACACTGGCTACTTTGAGCCTCTTGATGCATGTTTAACTAAATCTCCATCCCCTGATTTAACTCAAAGCTCAGCCCAAACTCTTAAGTCCACTATGAAACCTTTCCCTAGCTCCCTTCTCCTACTGTTTCCAGCTGGTAATGTTCCCCTCCCTAAAATCATCACATTCTGAGTTTGATGTAGATGCTCTATTACTCACAATTGAAGGGTGCCTCCCTTCAGACTCAACCCAGACACCACTTGCCTGCATTCTCCTGTTCTGTCCAGAGGGCCTGATACTTGAGGCTCCCTGGACACAATCCTAGTTGCACCTCTTATTTGCTCTTTCTCAGTCTCAGTGGTGGGATTAGATACAGGGGGAAGCTACCTTTATTGGGCAGCCTTTATTGGTTGATCCAATGTGAGGAGCTTAGTAGTGGCTTCTTCAAATTAGTATGTGACTCATCCCCATTAATTTTCTTTCTCTAGGTACTTTATTTTTAACTTCAATGAATGAGGGGATTGGGTTAAAGGATCAATAAAGCCACATACCCCCAGCTCTGCCATTCCTGTTCTAAGTTCCTTCCCTGTCCTCCCCCAGCTCGGACTCCCCTGTTCTCAGGCCCCTCCCAGCTCTGATATTCTCTGTGACTAACCTTTCCCCAGTTTAGAGGATGAACAGAGAATACCCTGGCTCCAGGAGTCCTGCCCTTTTTAGTGTCCAGCAGTGAGGACGGTCCTCTTTGCGCTCAGACCTACGCCCCTGCCCAGGCCTGTCCAGACCAAGGCTTGGGTTTCAGAGCCACTAGTAGGTAAAGGGCCAGTTGGGTCTGTTTCTGGGCCACACTCAGTGATCCTTCTGGAGTCCACATGCTCTCCTATGAAAGGGCAGCATCTGGCCTCCAGATGACTTGTCTCTTTCAATAAGGGCTCCTGGATAAATATCATCGGCTTTCTTTTTCTTTTCCTCTTCTCAGGCTGTTGTCACAATAGCTGTGGCCTTGAGAACTACCTTTTGCCAAATGTCAGTTTGCAGAGTTAATCCCAGATAGCTGTTCCAGGGAGGAGGGAAGTAAATGAACATGTCAGAGACCAGGATGTGCTCTGTCATTGGGAGCAGAAGCAGGAAGATCTAGCCTCAGGACTCAGGAAGTTTCTAGCCCTGGTTTCTCAACAGGAAATCCCTCGTTTCCATTCCCAGGAGAGCCCAGTCAGTGCTCTGTAAAAGGGAGGTTCTCAGCTCATGGGTCAGTAAGTCAGAGATAAGGCTGGGAAGTTCTCCAAGGTGAGCTCATCAAATTCTTCCGTTTCACAGAGGAGGAAACTGAGGACCAGAAACAGGAAGGGACATTCCCAAAGGGAGTCTAGACTCAATCCAATCCAATGTTCTTCCCACTTTACTCTACTGCCTAACTTTTGGTCAAGTCATTTTCCCCTGTTTAGATTTTGGTTTCCAGATCTGTAAAAGAAAAAGGTTGGATTATGAAAGGCCCTCTTGACTCTGAGAGTCAATGTTCTAAGCTCCCTTTCAACTTGATAGCCATGCTCTCAATTTTCTCCCCTCTCTGGCACTCTGTTCTAAGGCCCTAACCAACTCTAGCACTCTATTCTAAGGTCCCTCTTAGTTCTGGCATTCCACGTTCCCTAGACTCTACATTTCCAGTTCCTTCAATTAATGCCTGTATTTCCTGTTTCTAGGCTCCTTTGTTGTCTTTCTCTGAACACATATCAATTTCCTTAATTGTCATTTAGTACTAGGCAAAAGAATATGGTGGATGTGGCTTTTTGTTCTGATTATTATGCTTCCAAGAACAGAGTCTAAACTTGGGTTAGCTATTTGGGTTCCTACTTATTACTTATATAAATGATATTGTCTCTAATTTTTTTAAATGTGAAGCACTGTCAGCCCTGTTTTCCTAGCCTTTACTTGTACTATTGTGTTTTTCTGAAACCAAATATAGGACTTTGTGTTTGTCCTTAGTCATTTTTTTTCCTTTTAAAATTATCCAATTGTCCTAGTCCATCGAGGGCTTTTTGAATTCTAATTCTCTCTTCTGCTCTGTTAGTCATCTGCACAATCTTTATGTTTAATCTGAAAAAGCATACCACTGTGTCTTTATCTGAATCATTAAATCATTAAATTATTGGACCAAGGAATATATACTACTGGATGCCTCACTTTATGTCTAATCACCATAATAAGATTATGTCTGGTCTTAATGAGCAGGGATTTTTGTCTCTGTATCCCTAGTGGTTAGGCACAGGAAATGGCACCTGATATTTGCTTAATAAATGCCTGTTGAATTAATGAATGGCTGGATGGGTGGATAGATGTATAGATAGAAAAAATGAAGGAATAAATGAATGGATAGATGGATAGATGGCTGGATACATGACTGGATGGAGAGTTGGATGGATGGAAGTTATCACTCTTTTAAGTAAAAATCATTTGATCTGACCATTCAATTCCTTCCACATCTACTTAACTAGACTAACTAGACTAACTTCTAGTTTATATTTTCCCAAGTTGTTCACAAAAATAATAGGGATAATCTAAAATCCAGAAAGATATATCCTGTGATCTAAGGCTCTTCTTTGACCTGACAGTCTAGTTATCTTGTACAAAAAATGATCAGTTAGTCTAGGTTGATCTCTTCTTATTGAATCAGTAATGGCTTCTAGTGACAACCATTTTGACTCACCAAAAGCTGCTTCTCCACACCTCACATTACTCTGATTATCATGGTCTATTATTTCCTCTATCACTCCAGTCCTGGATGAAAATGTGGAATTTTTTGCCAATCCTTTCATTTGCTCCTTTGATACCATTCTTTCTCATCTTCACTAGCTCTCTAGATCTCCCTCCTTGTTGGTCTGTCTGTCTGTCTTTCTCTCTCTCCCTTTCTCCACCTCTCTCTGTCTTTTTGGTCTCTATTTCTTCTCTCCTCTCCTTCTGCATCTCTCTCTGTCTCTCTGTCTTTTGTCTCTCTATGTCTGTTTCCTCTTCCTCCCATCTCTCTCCCTTTCTCTTTCCCTCTCTCTGTCTCTCCCTCTGTTTCTGTCTCTCTGTATCTCTCCATCTTTGTCTCTCTGTGTGAGTTTTTGTTTCTGTCTTTCTGTATCTCTCTGTGTTCCTCCATCTCTGTCTCGCTCACTTTAAATCTCTCCTTTCCTATTTTTTCCTTCCTACAAAAAACATCCCATACATGGACTATCATAATAGCTCTCCCATTGCTCTTCTTGTCTCATGTCTCCTCACTTTAATCCATCATTCACTTGGCTGCCATGGTGATTTCCTTAAAATGTGAGTCTGACCATGTCACCTTTTGCTTAGTGAGTTCCAGTGATCTTTCGGGATCAAACATAAAATCCTCTGTTTGCTTTAAAACTCTGACATCCTCATCATTTCTTGAATTTCTAATCTGAGACTGTACTCTTGTGTATATATTCTCTGATCCAACATAGTGGCTGACTTGTGGCTCCTCACACAGGCCGCTCCATCGCCTATTAGATTAATCTAAATCCAAGATGCTGCAAGATGCCTTTCATGGTCCCCTCAAAGATGATTTTCCATCTGTTTTGTAGGTTTTTATATATACATAGTTATTTGCATGTTGCTTCTTCATGAGAATGTGAGGACTGGCTTTTGGGGTCAGCTAGGTGGTGTAGCAGATAGACCTTGGGCCTGGACAAAGGAAGGGCTGAGTTCAAATCTGGTCTTTGACCTTGGCAAATCATTTACCCATGTTTGCCTCAGTTTCCTGGAGAAATGAGCTGGAGAAAAAAATGGTCAACAACTCCGGTAAATTCCAAATGCGGTCACAAAGAGTCAGACATGACTGAAGAACAACAACAGAGACTGATTTATCCCTTCCTTTGTATCCCTAGGACTTAGCATGATACCTAGCACAAAGTAAAAGCTTAAGAAATATGTTGACTGACTGTTCTGAAGGTTCACAAAGCTTCCTTTTAATAATGTGCCCCGGGATTTTTCTGGGCATCAAAGCCAAATTTATTATTATTCTATAGTTTGAAATATCTTTTCTTTTCTTTTTTTTAAATTTTTTTATAAAAGCAGATAGAACCATTTCTCTTCTCCACTTTTTAAAGGAACTCTTCTGTTTTCTCTGACCTTTATAGATCACTGATTGATAATCAGTGCCAGTTCTTTCAAGCTCTTGAATAAGGTTTACCTGGACCTCTTGATGATACAAATTCCCCAGGGGCACATGAGGACTTTTTCATATGTCTGCACTTTTCTTGGAAGCTGATTGGGAGGGTAACATGGTCAAGGTCACACAATATATGTGATGAGTCAGGCCTCTTTTCTCTTGACACAATTTCCTCATGTTTTTGAGAGGAATCCTGGGTCCCAGAAACTGGAAGGAGTTGTGCATCACAGAGAGAGGAGGAATTGGTGATGTGTCAGATTTGTGGATGATTTGGGGAAGGGTTCTTGGAGGGTGATGGAAGAAACTCAGGATGAATCTGGGCTTCCTTAAAACCATTCCTCCTACCCTTTTCAGAGACTTCTGGCTCTGCTACAGACTGTATGCAGTCTGAGTCACTTAAAACCCTCCTGGATGTCATTTCTTGATCTGTAAAATGGGGGAGTAAGACAAGAGAGTTTCCTAGGTCCTTTTAGTCCTATGACCAAGTAATCAACAAGCATCGATTAAGTCCCTCTGATAAATTTCCTATCTTTCATTCTCTTCTTTCCATTCTTAATGTGATTTACCTTGATAGTATAGAAGGACCTCAAATGCCAGGCAGAGATTTTGAATTTTCCTGGTGCTCATATGGTATGATTTTGAATCCCACAGAAGGAAGCCCCCAAAAGGATGTGAACAAAGGGGCAAATTTCATAAGATGGGGTAATAATCTTTTCTACATTAATTTCAGTAAGAGAAAAAATGGTGAGAAGACACATATATTCTGTTGGTGGTGTTATTTATATTTGGTGTAGTAATAACTAGAGCTCAGAGTGGGAAGGGAATTGTCTGAAACCATTGAGATGAGAAGTGTCTTGGCTGGAACTTGAATTCAGGTTTTCCCTGCTCCACCTCTTGGTGACAGTGGACCCTAACTCCACCTTCAAGGAATCTGTCTCTATGATGCTCAGTCTCCTCCTCTTTCAAATGAGGTCATTTGGCTTGATGGTTTCTGAAGCCCCACCCTCTCTGAAGCCTCATCATCCCCTCCCTTTATTATCATTGCCTCTTAAGTGATTTAAAAAATCAATTTGCACAATGAAAAATTGCAAATATTGACCCAAAGGCTAACTTTTGTAAACCCAATTTCATGGTCTGCTGACGCATTACAATAACATTTCTTTAACATATAACTGAGATTTAGGAAAGTGCCTGCCTGGCAGATGCCTTCATCAAGTGGGAGATCAGGCAGTGACCCATCAAATGTGACTTCTTTTTGGGATACTTTGAAGAGCATAGCTTTCAAAAATTTGGGGCTCCAGATCCCTGTGATAAGGTGGGGATATAATGCTAATCAGATACCCAGAGTCATTTTCCCTGATCAAATCCAGTCACTTCCTCAGATAGATAATCACATTGGAAATGCTTCTGTATCCTGGGTCTCAGCCTTCCCTTCTGCTATTACACTATTCATAGGATAGTGTATTCATAGGACCTTGGGGTCAAGCCCTGTTGTCAAACTGTGTGACCCTGGGTAAGTCTATGCAATCTCCTCATATGTAAAAATGAGGACTTTAGACTAGATGGCTTCTACAATCCTTTCTGATGCTGAATAATGAACCAACTCTAACAATCCAGGAGATTTAGGCTTCAGTTCCTATGTCACTAGCTGTCTGACCAGTGTGTGATCTCTTTACCCATTGCCTTTGTCCTCATCTGAGATAATCACACTTGAAGAACCAGCCTCATAGAAAGGCCATGAGAGAAAGACTTTGTAAACTTTAAAATATTGTGGAAAATTCTCTCTCTCTCATTCTCTACCTTTTCTCTCTCTGTCTTTCTCTCCAGATATATGTCTATATCTATAGCTATAAATATAGATCAGTATATATATAGAAAAACAGCTGGGGAGAGGTAGGAAAAAGGAGAGAGAGAGCGAGAGAGACAGAGACAGAGAGAGACAGAGAGAGAGAGAAGAGAGAAGTATGTTTAGACATATTTTATAAGAGACATTGACAAAATGGAGTGTAGACAGAGGAAGGTGAGAAAGAGATGAAAGGACTTGCAGCCAGGCTATAAAATGGTCCATCTAAGGACTCTGGAGAACCATGGATCAACAAAAACACGATGGAAGGAAGAAAGGAAAGATGGAAGGAAGGAGAGAAGGAGACAAAGAAGGAAGGAAGGAAGGAACAGAAGGAGGAAAAGGGGAAGGGAGAGAGAAAGGCAAAGAAAAGGAAGAAAGAAGAAAGGAAAGAGAAAGAGATGAGGAAGAAAAGAAGCAAGAAGGAAGAGGAAGAGAAAGAGAAAGAGATATAAAGGAGCAAAGAAGAGGAAAGAAAGAGGGAGAATGGGAGAGATGATGCAAAGAAAAATCTCATCCTTACTTCATGGCAGTGGGTGTTAGCTTTTCTGTAAACACCAAAGTGAATGGTAACACCAGTCACCATGGCAACCAGCTCTCTGGTCAGTGAAAGACTTGTGTTCCTGTTTCCAAAAAAAAATCACAAAAGCCCCTGTAATGATTATGTCCTCCAGGCAGCCAGAACCCAGAGACATCATTATAGTCACCCCCTTGGATGTTGAAATGTGCCCCTTGATGAAGGGATAAATCAGTGGTTGAGGGGAACATAGCATGGTGCAGGGGAGGTGGAGACCTTACCAGGGAGATGTGAAGAAACAATAGATCCTAGTACATTTTCAATCCGCATGGATGCCAGTAGGCAATCTGCAGCTGAGATGGTGACTCATGGGGTCTGAGCCCCGTTACCAAATTAAACTCCAGCCTAGACCATATGGTGCTAAGAATAGCATATGTCTGAGGTAGAAACATCAGAAGATTGATCCCCTCTGCTCATGGGGCTCATGTCCTATTCACTGGTGGCCAACTCATTATCCCTTTCCCCCTCCTCTCCCCCAGGTGCTGCTGATGTATTGTCATTCTTAAAGGGAAGAGCACTGACGCCATAAGCTAAGCACAACTGATCACGACTAAGAAAATGACTCCAATGGACTCACCATGGATCAAGGTAAATTATTTAACGGATGTAATTTTTTCCACTAAAATTATCTGCCAGATCAGTCAGGATCAATGTCTTGAGTATCCATGAATTCACCAGCGAGGACTGTCCTCCTCTTAGTGGACAGCTCCTCTTGAGTTGGTATGACCATATAAAATCATCTGCCAACCCTGTGGGGATTAGCTTCTTGACACTCAGCGAGGTTATACAATCCATCCCTCAACTTCTTGAATACTTCCCAGATGGAGCTTATCATTCTCTGTCAGATTATACATTTGGAAGCTATTAAATACAACTTATTCCGTTCACAGACAAGGAAACAGAGGCACAGAGAAGGCAAGTGACTTAATGAGAGTCAGACAATTAATAAATAGATGAGATGAGATTAGAAATCAAGTCTTCATGACTTTCCAGGGTCACTTCCATGCCATAAGGGGGCATCAGAGGGGGGTTACTTTGACAATTTAATCCATCACAGAAATGTCAGAGGGATTCATCAGATCATAGGTCCCTGACTGTGAGGCATTTAGGGGTCTTCTAGTTTCATCCAATAATTTTGTAATTGAGAAAACTGAGACTCAGAGGAGTAACATTACTTGCATAAGGTCATACAAGGAATAAATAGCTTAACCAGTGTCACCCCAGATCCTCTGACTTATAGTCCAGCCCCTCAACTATTGCACCACTCCAGCAGTCAATTATAGACTGGTTTGTCTTGAACTGATTGTCCTTTTGAGTGTAATTAATGGAATACTTAAGAAAAAGACTTCTTATGAGATCAAAGTTAGTGACTACAAACTGAGGAACCAGCCTCTCATTAGCCTTACTAGATGTGTGACCCTGGGCAAAATACTTCACGATTCTGAACTTCAGTTTCTTCACCAGTAAGCTGGCAATAACCATTCCCTGCCCATAACGCTCCCTGCAGATTGGACTATTAGAAATAGAGGGAAGGGAACAGGCATTCTTTATTTATTTATTTATTTTTAGAGATGTAAACATTTTATTTTTAAAAATTTATTTATTTTTAATACACTTTGCATAATGAATCATGTTGGGAGAGAAAAATCAGAGGCAAAGGGAAAAACCATGGGAGATTAAAAAAAAAACAGAAAAAAAGAAGTGAACATGGCATGTATTGATTTACATTAGGTCTCCATAGTTCTTCTTCTGGATACAGATGATATTTTCTGTCCAAAGTCTCTTGGGATTGTTTTGGATCACTAAAACACTGAGAAGAACCAAGTCTTTCATAGTTTATCATCACACATTTTTGCTATTATTGTATACAATGTATTCCTGGTTCTGCTTGCTTTGCTCAGTATCAGTTCATGTAAATCTTTCCAAGCTTTTCTAAGATCAACTTGTTCATAATTTTTATAGAATGATAATATTTCATTATCTTCATATACCATGTGTTTAGCCATTTCCAAATTGATGGGCATCTATTCACTTTTCAATTCTTTCCTACAACAAAAAGAGCTGCTATAAACCTTTTTCTCTCCTTTATGATTTCCTTGGGATTCAGATCCAGTAATGGCACTGCTGGGTATGCACAGTTTTATAGCTGTTTGGGCATAAAAACAAGCATTTATTAAGTACTTACTATGTACCAGATGTTAGGCTAAGTATTTTATAGATATTATTTGATAATTTGATAATATCTGGAAAGAATTTGAAAGGAACAATTGCCTCCCTTAGGCATCGAGGCCTAAACAATTTGCCCCAGTGATAGCAGGCCTTTAGTGATGATCTTGCCACTATGTAATCAGTCTGGCCCTGGCCAAAGAAACAGTTGATTGCTGAGATTCTATTACCAGTAAACAATGGAAATGTCCCAAATGGACTATTCCAATGGAAAGATCATAGTAAGTAAGACTCAGTACTTCCAGAGCCTTCAAGATGCCACAGTCACTTCTCTAATCAAAGAACTATAGATTTAGAGCTAGACAAGACCTTATGGATTATCAATTGCAACCTCTTAATTTTAGCAATAAGTATACAAACAAACCCATTACCCTTTCATCTCTATTGCGACCAAGAAGAATTAAGGAAAGTGATCAGTGAACATTTATCTCAGTCTAACAAATATCTTCTACCTTGGTTGGACTGGATCCAAAGTAATACATTCAGTTTCAGATTTTAGAAAGGAAGTTGAGAAGCTCATAAGGTTCAGAAAAAGAACAATTAAGATACCCAAGAACCTTGACAGTCTAGTTTACATAAGAATCCGCTGAAGAAACTTAGTTGTTTAACTTAGAGAAGAGAAGAATTGTGGGAGGGTAGATGATATGATAGTTGCCTTTAAGTATTTGAAGCATTGTAATGTGGAAAGGAATTAAATTTTTTTCTGTGTTGTTTTGGAGGCTAAAACCAGGGATAATGGGGAGAAGTTTTAGAGAGGAAGATTTTGGTTCAGTGTAAAGAAAATTCCCTAATCAATAATGATACTCTAACATGGAATGTGTTGCCTCAGAAGATGACATGACAGTTTTGGAGTTCTAGTCTCAGAGTCAGAGTTTAAATCCCGCCTCAGATACTTATCAAAAGTATCAGCTTTGTGACTAGGTATAATCACTCATTTCCTCATTTGTAAAATGGGGTTAATAACAGCACTTACCTCATGGAGTTGATCTCTCTGTATAAATAAATAATTGTCCTTCATTATCAAGAGGATCACTTACATCACAGTGTAATATCTTGACTTGCACATGTTGCAACAAAATCATCCTTTCTTTCTCTTCCAAAATCATCAAAGTTTGTTGGCAGGACAAAAGTTAGGATGATTGGCAATACTTGGGATACGTTGACCTTGTCAGCAGTAAGCACTCCACAATACCTGCTTTCACCCCCTTTGCAGCTATTGGAAGAATTGTTCTCATCCACTCATTATGCCTGGGGATGTCTTCACATGCTTGGGCTAGACACTCTCTGTAATTCACTAACAGGTTTATAACACATTGGCTACTCTCAACTTGGTATAGTTCATTTGTGAAGGTGTGACTGCTGCACAAATAAAGCTTCTTGGAGCCATAGATGAGAGCGAACTTCCAGATAGACACCAGAGGTGGATGAGTAGCTCTAAAAAGGGTTTGCAAGCCCTCACATCACAGGTGCTAGTCCCTCTTGAACACTCATGCATCCCAAGAAATATTTGTAAAGGACCTTTACTTTAAATTTTTTAATTTTAAAACTTTAAGCAGTATAAAAATACTAGCTATCAAATGCACCTGGTTGTAATTGTCTGCCTTATTTTAAAGCCTGTTTGAATGAAAAGAAAAAAAAAACTAGCTATCATTATCAGTGGTCTCCCCATCACTAAAGTTCTTTGGGCAGAGATTGCATGTCTGTGTGTCAGGGATTTTGAAGAGGGAACTTTTAGTTCTGGCTTTGAGATTCTGAAATTTTAAGAAAAAACAAAACATTTGATTGATTGTTTCTTGAGATCCCACGGTCACATCTACATCATGATGGGTTCTTGGAGGAGGATGTGAGCCAACGCTTGAGCTGACAAATGGTTAATTCAGTAGGGAGGCATCTGAAGGATTGTGTGATTGAAACCTCTGTTTGTTTTGGCCCGAGCTGACTGCTTGATTGGAAACTGATTGAGTGAATTAATTAACAAGCTGAAATCTCAAAGCCCTCGGGTGAAGTTAGAATCATAGTGTTTGAGAGATGGTAGAAATCTTAGAGATCTTTTCTCAAATTCTAGAAAAGAAGCTTCTTATCCCCTCTCACTCCTCCAACTTGCTCCTTTCTCTGACTTCCCTGTACTTGTCCAAAGTGTTGACATACTTGGAATCTGGCTTGGTGTTCTCTTGTATACTTTCCTTTCCTTGACCTTTCTTAGACAATTCATTTCCAAGTCCTGCCAAGTCAATCTTTATTATATTTCTTGCTTCCATTCTCACTTTTTTATTCCCAGTGCTTCCTCCCTAAAATGACTGCTTATTACTGCCCATCTGGGCAATGGCCATCACCTGTCTCTTACTTTGGTTTTCTTACTTCCCTGACTAATATTTTTTAATGTATCAATCTGGTCCTGTCAGTCCTTTGCTCAACAGACTTTCAAAGCTGCTCATTGGCAAATCAATTAAGATTCTCTGTAATCTGCCACCACTCTAGCTTTTATAGAAGTTAGGAAAGTAATGAGGGGGAAAGTATTGGATTTGGAGTCAATGGATGTTAGTTCAAATTTCATATCTGTTGTTTGTTACCATTGTGATTGAGCAAGCTTTTGGGGACTCAGTTTCTTTTTCTGTTAAATGAATTAGTTGGATTTGATAATCTTTGCCTCCAGAGGGAAGGATCGGGAGTTACAGGTGGAAGCTAATTTAACTTTTAATTAAATTTAAGTTTGATATCAGGGCAAATCTTCCTAAAATTTAGAGCTACCCCAAAGTGTGATGGGCTGCTTTAAGAGATAGAGAGTTCTTTTTTATTTGAAGAATCCCAAGTAAAGGCTAGATGACCACTTGTTTACTCTCAAGTAAAGACTAGAGTTGGTTTGGCAATTGAGATCTCCCCCAATCCTATAAATCTGGTCTTCTGGAAGCTTTCTTCCAGCTCCAAATGGAGGATACTGTGATCTTCATGACATTTTTATGACACCATACTGATTTTTCTAATGCATAGATTTGACTATATCATACTCCAATCATCATACCTCATTGGCTGCTATAGTTTTTAATAGAAAGGCATAAGATCATAAAGTTGCAGACCTAGAGATGGAAAAGAGCTTATAGGCCATTGAATCCACATCGTTGATACTCACTTCATAGTTACACCTTTCAACCTTCTTTTCTGGCCTTATCTCTAACCATTCACCATCAAATAGTAGATAGACCAGGAAAATTCATTGAATTGACTCAGAAGCCTCCAAATAAATACATTATATACTTTTCTACTAGACAAATGTGGGCTGTTCAGAATTTCAAGGGAGCTGACACACAGAGTAATCCAGAAGATAAGACTATAAATATGAAGCGTAGAAAAAAATGTGAAAGGCATATGATAAGCTAAAAGATCCAAACTTTTGGAACAAAAACTCATTATTTGACAAAAAATGCTGGAAAAACTGGAAAACAGTATGGCAGAAACTAGATATAGACTAACAATTGTATTTCCAGATAAGGTCAAAATGGGTACATGATTTACACATAAAAGATAATACCATAAACAAATTAAGAGAGCAAGGAATAGTTTATCTGTCAGAATTATGAATAAGGAAAAAACTTAGGACCAAAGAAGATATAGAGAGCAATACAAAACATAAAATAAAAATTTTGATTGTATAATTTTTTGGCACAAAAAGTGTTTGCACAAACAAAATTAGTGCAACCAAAATTATAAAAAAAGCAGAAAATTGAGGAAAAATTTGCACTAAGTATCTTTAGAGAACTGAGTCAAATTTATAAAAAATACAAGTCATTTACCAATTGATAAATGGTTAAGGGTCTGAATAGGAAGTTTTCAGAAAGAAAGGAAAGCATCTATAATCATATGAAAAAGTTGATTATCTAAATCACTATGGACCAGAGAAATGCAAATTAAAACAACTTTGAGGTAACATTTCATACTTACCAGAATGGAAAATATGACAAAAAGGTAAATATTGACATTGAGGCAATGTGGGAAAATTGGATCACTAATGCACTGTTGGTGGAGTTGTGAACAGATCCAACAATTCTGGAGAGCAATTTGGAATTATCCAGAGGACTAGGAAACTATGCATATCCTTTTATTCAGCAATACCACTCCTAGGCTTATATTTGAAAGACACCCAAAAAAAGAGGGGAAAGAACTATTTGTACAAAAACATTTAGAACAGCTCTTTTTGTGTGTGGTTAAGAATTGAACATCAGAGGGATGCCCATTGACTGGGGAATGGCTAAACAAGCTTTGATATATAATTGTAATGGCATATTCTTGTGCTATAAGAAATGACAAATAGAATGATTTTAGAAAAACTTGACTTACATGAACTGATGCATAGTGAAATAAACAGAACCAGAACACTGTTCAAAGTAACAGTAATATTGTTTGATAAAGAACTTTGAATAGCTTACCTATATTCTTAACAATAAAATGATCCAAGACAGTCCCAAAGGACTTATGATGAAGCATATTAATCTGCCTTCAGAGAAAGAACTGAAACTGATTGAATACACATTGAAGCACATTATTTTTCACTTTTGTAAAAATTTATTCAAGTCTTCTTGGACAAAGTGACTAATATGGAAATGTGTTATACAATTGCACAAATATAACCTATATTTGATGGCTTCTTATCTCAGAGAAAAGGGAGGAGAAAAGAAGAGGGGGAAGGATAGAATTTGGAACTTAAAAGTTTAAATAACAATGTTGAAAAATTGAAAAAGAATGAGGAAGGTTTTGAATATCAGAGCTTGAATTCTGTTCCAGGAGCATGGGGAGACTTGAATGTTTTCTGAGTAGGAGAGTGCATACATGATTAGGATGGCTGGGATATCTTTTTAAATGTCAATAAATTCTCTGCCATTTCTGAGGTACTAGGTTCTCAGAGCCTCAGTGACAGCTATATCCCATGAATTCAGTGGTCAGTAGAAAAAATGCCACAGTTATCCTTAGCCAGATTTTGATATCCAAGGTCCCTCAGAGATGAGCTGTTTAGTTTTTCCCTCTCTCACAGTAATGAGAGAAAGAAATCTGGGAGTTGATTTATAATTAGAGAAAGGTTGTAGTCAAAATAGTGTGGGAATGAACGACCCATATTTGAGACAAGTGGGGCAGCTGTACCAACAAGGGAATTAAACATGGGCAGGGCTCCCATTCACAAACTGCTCTGTTCTGTAACAAAGAAAGACAAATTCAGACCCAAAATAAGTATAATGTCTATGGGTATCAGAAGGTTCTTTGTAGGCAGAAGAAAACAAAAAAGTATGGCAGAAGCAGTGAGGCTCAGTCCAGAGAAAGAATGACATCAGATCTGGAAGGGAACCAGTCAGTCAACAAGCCATCATTAAGCACTTACTAAGTTCTTGGTCTGTTCCCAGGACACAAAGAACAGCCTATTTTTTTTTTTAAATTTTCAATAGTATTTTATTTTTTCAAATACACATTTTCAACATTCATTTTTTATAAGATTTTGTGTTCCAAATTTTTCTCCCTTTCTCCCTTACCTTTCCTCTTCCCAAGACAGCAAGCAATCTGATATAGGTTAAATATGTGCAATTCTTTTAAACATATTTCTACATTTGTCATGTTGTACAAGAAAAATCACAACAAAAGGGAAAAAACCATGAGAAAGAAAACAAGCAAACAAACAAAAAGATGAAAATACCATGTTTTGATCCATATTCAATCTCCATAGTTCTCTCTCTGGATTCGGATGGCATTTTTCATCCCAAATCTATTGGAATTGCCTTGAATCTCCATCTTGAGAAGAGGTTTGTCTATCATAGTTGATTGTCACATAATCTTGCTGTCACTGTATATGATGTTCTTCTAGTTCTGTTCACTTCACTCAGCATCCGTCCATTCATGTAAGTCTTTCCAGGCTTTTCTAAAATCAGCTGACATCATTTCTTACAGAATAATAATATTCCATCGTATTCATACACCACAACTTATTTAGCCATTCCCCAATAGAAGGCATCCACTCAATTTTCAGTTCCTTGCCACTGCAAAAAGGAAGGTCCAATTTAAAAAAAAAAGAACAATAACACTAAAAAGGGGCCTGGAATGGAGACTATAGACTGGCAGAGTTGCTGCAAGAAAAGCATGTTAAAATGAGAAAGGGCAGTAAAAATGTCTTGGGTTTCAATGATATACATGTGGTATTTTTAAATAGACACAAACATAGAGACAAATACATAAATGTGCACACACATGTATACTTATTCATATATAGAGTTTATAGAATTATATCGTTTTCAAGCCAGTAAGTTCCAGTCCAGTTTTGACACGTTTATACTTGCAAAGTCACTTTCCTACTCCAGGAATCAGTTTCCTCACTTATGAAGCAAAGGGCTCAGACTAGATTATCCCTAAGGTCCCTCCCATCTTTGACATTCCAGTGGATTTTACCAATAAACAGATCGTCATCTCATCTGTATACTCTGAGCTATGGAGAGACCTAGAAGTTGGCAAGGTCTGTGATAGTGGAAAGGGTTTGGAGTTGTTGAACTTGGCTGCAAATCCTGGCTCTTCTTTTTATCACCTCTGTGACCTCAGCTTAGCTACTTTATGTCTTTGGGTCTCAGTTTCCTAATCTGTAGTAATAATGGCCAAGTCTTCTGTAGGACTTGGAGATCTGTGAAATGCTTTGCATTGTTATCCAATTTGAGCTTTACAACAGACCCTCAGAGATTTTCTTTCCATTGTACAACGAAGGCAATTGACATCGAGAGCAGTTAAGTGATTTGTCAGAGGTTTTTACAGTGGGTATGTAACAGGTTAGATTTGAACATAGATTGGTCTAGCTCTCAAGCCCATTGGACAAACCATGATGGCTCCTATCTGCCTCTAAAATGAGAAATTTAGATTGCTAAAGTCCCTTGAATGTCTAGAATCCTGTGCTCTCATCATTGGAAACCAGCCAGATCCCGATTTGAATCCAGATTCTGCCTCATGGGCATGTCTTCGACCCATCCATATTCCATACTCTTCACTGGCATAAGGCTATTGCACGTTCTCTCCTTCAGACGCAAGATCCCTGGTTCTTTCTTCCAAACCTTTTTACAATAGGGCTTTCTGTCCCCCTCCTCTAATGGTCACTCCCCTCTGGTCACACTCCAATTGGACAATTCCCTTTCTAAAATGTGTGGTCTGGAACTGGATACTACTGTCCAGATGTGGTCTGATCAGGGACGAGAAATGCAGGATCCTCAATTGCTCACAGCAGCCCTGCCAAGTAGAGAGTCCAGAGTTTACTATCTGCTTTTCAGGAAAGGAAACTAACTATCCAGTATCTCTGCATGAAGTGAAAGCCATGGAATGAGGAGGGGGGGGGAGTCTACTGGCAAATAAAGCAGCATGTCCTGGAAAGGGATCCTGGTTCTGTTTCTTTAGGTTTCTGTGTAAATCTTGTCATCTGTGAACAACAGTTATCTTATCTTAAAATGGGTATCTTTGTATTTCCCACTTTTACCTCTTTCAAGTAGAAATGAGAATGCCTCTACAGAGATGAGCATTGATTGTTAAGGAGTTACCACTTCCACTTGTTCTTTCCACAAACTCCCCAGGGCAGGAATACATTTCAGAAGGGGCTCTCAGGTAGAGAAAGATTGGAAAGTCATCCCTTCAACTTCATTTACCAAAAGGGGCTGTTCTGTTGGAGAGCTCCTTCATCTCTTTTAATTGCTGGGAAGTTTGTCCTGATCTCAAACATAAAGCTGCTCTTTCCCCCTCCCCCTTATTTCTCCTGCTTCTCCTTTCTGGGGCCAAGCAGAGCACATCTAATCTCCCTTCCAAGGGACTACAGAGATTAAGTCTCCCCAAACACCCTTATCAGATTTAAAGATAACACAGGCTGGAGGGAGAGCTGATATATTAGAAGACTGAATCATAATTGGGAAAAACCCCAAAGGTAAAAACATGGGGCCAAAATGAACAAGATGAAATTTAAAAGGGGCAAGTGGAAGATGTTTCTCTTATATAACAAACCTTGTGATATCATCCCTACTAAGCAGGAGAAATCCAATCTGTAACCTAAAAACCAGGAGTGTGGAGGTGGAAATCACCGAATGCGATGGCCATGGGTTCTTACCTTTTTATGTGTTCTAGACCCCTTGGGCAGTCTGGTGAAACTTATGTATGGACTCCTCAGAAATTGTGAATGAATTTGTTAATACACGTCTTTGACCCCATCCATATCTGTTAATGCATAAAAGAACAGGATTACAATGGAAACCTGTTATATTAAAATAAAGCTATATTTTACCTCATCCAAGCTCCATAGAATCCTTTGGGGTAGCTGCGGAAACCAAATTAAGAGTCCCTGTGTTAAGGAGGTGCTGACTAGATTAGACTATCTTTGTAACAATTCAAGACCATCATTCTTAAAGAAATGGAGAGGGGTAGAAACCCAAATCAAGAAGACAGAAGATCATGACATGTGTATATAATATGTAACCAGATCATGTTACATGTATATAACATGTAACTAGATGTCTCTGTTCTGGGATATTATGGACCAAGTTCATTGTCAAAGTTGATTGCTCTTTCCTCTCCCTTTCATCTCTCTGGCTCTCCATACTTCTATCCAGAGTTTATGGGCTGAGAACACTCCAAATATAATTTATCCTGAGATTTAAGCAGATGTGAATGATGTGATTTCCAGCTCTCCCAATAGGAAAACACACTTGGGACCACTCAGAGGCAATACCCTTAGCTGCTGCACTCCTAGAAAAGACATCCACCCATTCCCTGTTGCCCTCCTTCCCTCCCCTGCCCCGCCCATGGATGACCATGTCAACTTCCACACCATCATTGCCCCAGCCATCAGCATTCCCCAGGCTGGGAAATTCTACTCTCAGATATTTGATCTCTGATGTATTCTCAGAGAAGAGAAAAACAAAATAAAACAAAATTATCTAGAAACTCTCTTCTCAAACCACGTGGACAAACATATTTCTCCCTGATGCCAGATAGCTCCTAGATTAGTTAAAGAAACCTGGAGTATTTAGTTTAATGAAGAGAAGACTTGGGAAAATATGTTAGTTGCCTTCAATTATTTGAAAGTCTATTATGGGGAAATAGGATTAGATGATGTTTCACTGACCTGAAGGGGTAAGAACCAGGTTCAAAAGGGAGGGATGGTAGTTACAAAATAGGAGACTTAGGCTTCATGCCCAGAAAGGTTTCTTAACAAAGAGCTAGCCAATCACAAAATGGGCTGTTAGAAGGAAGTGAGCTGTCCATCACTGGACAGCTTCATTCGGAATCTGGATTCTCCAGAATTGGACTGTCTCCTGGGGTACCTCCTACCTCTCTGATTTTAGGATTAACCAGGACAGAGAGAGGAATGTGTAGCCATAGAAAAGGACAGATTTTTGCGTTAGGACTCAGGGAGGAAGGAGGTAATTGTGGAGAACCCAAGGTCCTCACAGCCAGGAAGACAGATGGTCCACTTTTGCTCATGGCCAGCCTCATTTCCTTTTCTTGGTGGAATGTTTGAGCAGATTCAAAAAGAGGGGCTTCAAAGCTGGGCCCAGAGAGAGCTGCCTGAGATCTGGAATCACCAGGGATTGCTTTGTAAGGAAATGGCATTAGCAAGGGAAGAGGGGAAGATAATTCCATTTTATTACAGCCTATGTTCAGTAAACACCAGGGACTTTATGGGAGGAATTACACAAAACCATACTCAGCAATTAAAACTTCAATTGGACAAATTCCCCATCCATTTGTTCTAGCATGTGGTCCAATGAAACTGAGAGGGAGAGCTTGGATCCTCTCTGGGCTGTGGCAGGTAACAAAGCAACAACAACAGTAATAACAATAACCACAGTAACAATAGCAGACCTATACATAGATGCATCGTAATCTAGAAAACCAATGAAGGATTCAAGGTAAGGGGACTTGGATTTTGAATTCTGTCAGTTATGTGTTTCTGGCCTGTCAAGTGAGAATGTTGAACTCAGGGTTCTTCTAAGATCCTTCCTAGCTCTAAATCCCCGAGAAAATTTGAGTTTAGAAGGTTCCTTCAATACATTAGCTCAATAGGTCTTCAAAACTCATCCCAAAATGTATATACTTCAAGAATTATCACATTTCTTTTACAGAAGAAGGAAACTGAGGGTCACAGGAAAGATGTGACCTTCTTGGTGTAGCAACCTCCGTCAGTGGCAGGGTTGAGATTCAAACCCACGTCTTTTAATTCAGAAGTCTTTATAAGACTAGTAGAAAATGCTTTCCGCAGAATTTCTCAAATGGGCAATTTTCATTCATTTATTCATTCATTTTCCCTTCCCCCTAGGAGCACTCTTTTTCTGTATAATGACTATTTAGACTTGGAAATCACACTATTCAGAGATAACATGATAGTACCTACTCCAGCTGTAAGATAGATCACACATCTGTCTTTGAGAACATCCTGGATTTCACCCACTAGCAGCATTAAGGGTATGTTTAATTCCCTCTTTCATAGTCTAGGAAATAATTCACAGCTATATGTTGGGGCCTATGTCTTTTATTCTAACTCCTTCAAACTCCTAGAAGTGTCATAGTGAAATTCAGTGAGTTTGGCCTGATAATCTATGATGAAAATATTTATTATCCTGATCATGACCTACATTTAAAAGGGAAGCTGACTGAGTTAACAAAATCATGCTTGGACAGACTCTGGAGACAGACAATGAGATCACCCAAAATTTGGAAAGGAAAAGAAGAGTAGGTTGGCTTGTTTTAGGAAAAGTACATGGACCTGGATCTTTCAACAAGTCTAAGCTGTCCCTTGCCATCAGCTGATCTTTTTAGCACCAACATTGTACTAGCAATGGCAAATGGACGGACACTGTGAAATGACACATTCTTTGGAGAAGCAAAATAATATGGATCCCAAAGAGCAATTTATCGTCATGTGGCAAATGTAAGTGTAAACATACCTCCAAGAGAAACTTAGGGGCAAGGAGGCTTATGGGAAGTATTCTGTAGGAAATGCATAATTAAAAAAAAAGAAATAGATCTACAATGGAGCAAAAATATTATTCAAGAATAAAGAAAGAGTATGTCCAAAGTGCTAAAACCATGTATATAGCCTTTGACCTAGCAATACTGCTATTAGGTCTAGATTTAAAAAAAAAAGAAGGATCTATAGGTACAAAAATATTTACAACAGTTCTGGTGGCAAAGAATCAGAAATTGAGGGGATGCCCATCGATTGAGGAATGGTTGAACAAACTGTTCTATGTGATTATGATGAAATACTATTATTCTGTAAGAAATGATGAGCAGGATGCTTTCAGGAAAACCAGAAAAAACTTACATGAGCTGATCAAAGTGAAATGTACTGTGTGGAAAGTAACAGACATGTCATAAGATGATCAGCTGTGAATGACTTAGATATCCTTAGCAACACAAAGATCCAAGACAACTCTGAAGGACTTATGATGAAAAATGCTATTTGTCTCCAGAGAACAATGGTGTTTGAATACAGATTGAAGCAGACTTTTTAAACTTTCTTTGTTTTTCTTAAAGCTTTTCTTTTTTGGTCTGTATTTTCTTTTACAGAATGACTATTATGGAAATGTTTTATATGACTACATATACAAAATTTATATTGAATTGCTTGCCTTTTCAATGATGAGGGCTGGAGTTGGAGAAAAGGAGAGAAGTTGAAATTCAAACTTCTAAAACTGAATATTAAAATTGCTTTTACATGAAACTGGGGAAAATAAAATATTAAATTCAAAAAAGAATAAGAGGCACCATAATGCATTTTTGTCCAATTTGATTGAGGCAAGAAATTGGCTGAAGATAATGAAAAGAAGCTGGCCTTAGAGACATAAGATTTGAACTTAAGTTTGAGGAATGACTCTGGCTTATTAATTAGGCAGATCATTTAGTCTTCTCAAACCTCTGGTGCCTCATGTATAAAATGAAGATGATGATGTTAATAATAACAACATTTATTTAGCAACTTAAGGTTTACAAAGTACTTTGCAATTATCTTACTTGATCTTGGAGAAGCAGACATTCAATAATTTTGCAGATGAGGAAATTGAGGTTGAATGAGAAGTGATTTGCTCAGGGTAACATAACTAGTAAGTGTATGGGACAGGATTTGAACTCAGGTTTCCTTGATTTCACTTTATCCACCTGTCTATATAGCACAGGGCGATGCTGAAGAAGTGGAAGTTAGGATTGAAATCCTTCCCCGTTCTAATATTCTATATTCGGAAACCCTATCTGCTCTGACATTCTGTGAATCTTCTGGCTGAGCTTCCAGTTTCTAGGCAAACATTGAAAATGCCAGGATCTCCTGATGGGGTGCAGGTGGATCAAGGCTTCCTTCATTCACAGAGATGCCAAATACGAACGCTTCTTTTTTTTCTAGTCTCCTGTAGCCACTATTGGGCAATATGGCACATGGGCTCACTATAGCAACCACTTAAAGCAGGGATTCTTCTTTCCGCAGTTCACTTTGAAGGTGTGCTTGATGAATGTTCTTTTGTCAAGGAATTAAGTGGCTGTTAACCCTCAAGAGAAGACTCCTGACCTACATGAGCATGCAGAGCAGGGATATTCCACCAAGTAGATGGAAGAAACAAAACAGGATGAGACAAAGTACCCACCGAGGTGGTGGACTGGCAGCATCTAGAAGGGAGGGACAGCTGAGAGAATGCTGAAACAAGTTGCTGAGGACCTGGACCCTGATTGCTGTTCTCTACTGGCCAGTTACTTCTTGGATCTCAGTTTCCTAGTCTTTAAAACACGAATAATTTTTCTCAAGGATAGTTATGAGATTTGACCATTTTTACACTCCTCCATTCCCCCTACTCCTGCCACTGACCCTTCTTGTCTACTTTTGATCTCAGTGTAATGGTGGGTTTCAACCGCTGCAAAGTGCTTGATGTGGCTTCCCCCTAAGGATTCTCACAATGGTCCTATGAATTCATCCTCCTTATTTACACAATAGGAAGCCTACTGGGGCCTAGGGAATATGACTGACTTACTGAAGGTCACACAGCTAGAAGAGTAGAATCCAGGTCTCCATCTCCAAGCCCCATCCTCTTTTCACCAAGTTAGGCTACTCTCCTTCTGAAATGCTCCTCGTCATTAACAAGTAGCAGCCAGATGCTTCTCAGCAAATATGGGGGAGGAGGAGGACTGCTACATCTTCTGTGATTGATGACTCCCAGGACATCATTAAAATTAGGCTCATCACTGAGCAGGTAATGCATTAATGGAAAATTAGCATAATATCGTGATTATGTCCAAGCTACAGTGTGTTTGGAGTTTTCCGCCTATGTTGGTACCAACTCCCCAGGATGATGACCCCTGAAGATAAGACCAAATATATTTGGAGCAATAGAATTTGCATACTGACACATCATCCTTCATGGAAATCCACAAGGGGGGACAAGAAGACCGGTCTGTGTTCTAATGGTCTATGGAAATATATAGTAACTCATATTTCTCCAGCCCTAGAAAATTTGAAAAGTACTTCTTTTAAGACAAGCCAGTCTCATGGGTAGCCTGACTGTTCTTATTCCCATTTTATTTTATTAAATCTTTTTATTTTCAAAACATATGAATGGATAATTTTTCAACATTGACCCTTGCATAGCCTTGTGTTCCAAATTTTCCCTTCCTTCTCTCCACCTCCTCAATCCAATATATGTAGGAAATACATGTTAAAATATATGTCAAATCCAATATATGTAAACATATTTAAACAATTATCTTGCTTCACAAGAAAAATCAGGCCAAAAAGGAAATAAATGAATAAGAAAACAAAATGCAAGTGAACAACAACAAAAAGAGTATGTTGTCCACACTCAGTTCCCATGATCCTCTCTCTGGGTATAGATGACTCTTTTCATCTTAAGATCATTGGAACTGGCCTGATTCCTCTTATTGTTGGAAAGAGTCATATCCATCAGAATTGATCATTGTATAATATTGTTGTTGCCATGTACAATGATCTCCTGGTTTTGCTCAGTTCACTCAGTATCAGTTCGTATAAGTCTCTACAGGCCTTTCTAAAATCATCTTGCTGATCATTTCTTGTAGAACATTTGTTCCCAATTAAACTTCTGAAAGTTATTTGTTGATAGCCACAGAGTTAGGGTCAGCGGCAATGTTTACCCCAGAACAGTTGATTAAAAAATGCAGAGCAATTAAAATGATTCTACATTGACTCCTCAGTGATTTAAGAGTCCTCTTGGCTAGGATATGTTTGATTCCTTACTGTAGCCTTCTCTGTTCTAAGGACCCTTCAAAATCTGACATTCTATTTTCTAAGCTTCCTCCCAGCTTTGACATTCCCTTTTCCAATGCCCCTCCCAGCTCTTTTCTAAGGTCCCTTTCAATCCTTCTTTGTTCCCTTTATTGGAACCATTTCCATATCTAGCCTACCACAAGACATAAAATAGAAGATTCATTGTGTTCTCATCAAAGCCCAGGTCTGGAATGGATTTTATTTCTAGGGGTGACACAAACAGATTAGTCCTGCATCCTAAAACAGTGTCTGGGAGATAAAGGGAACTTTCTGGCACATAATGAATTCAGTGGGAGGCTTCTAGGTCTGTGGAACTCAATTTATGCCAGAAACTTTTCAATCCCACATCCTTCATCACAGCAAAGATGGCTGGTCAATAGAGATAATGTTGTCGCCACAACGTGGCAGGGCTTCAGGTTTTCTTGGAGACCACGCTAATCTCTCTATTGATGGGCCATTCACTGTCTGCCCACACTGGACCCAGTGGGCCTTTCCCAGTGTCCTGCCTTTCTGTCTGTGGCTGGGAATGGGCATCTGAATCAGTCAACAGTCAGACACCAAGCCGAGACAAGTTCTGAGCAGCAGCAGTAATGACGTCAGAGTGTGTATGCTTTTGCTGGGAAGAGTTAATTAGTGAATAAGTGATTTTGGCTACATGTCTCAGAGCACAAGTTGTGGGATCATTAATGGAGATACTGGAGATTAGAACCCAGTCTTATGGTGAGCATGTGAAGATAGAGACTGTGAGACCTTTTTTCCCCAAAGAGTTAGAACATGTTCAACTTGGAAAGGACCTGAGAGGTTATCCAGTCCACCCCTCTCATTTTACAAATGGGGAACATGAGGCTTAGAGAGGGCAAGGGACATGGCTACTGTCCTTTCCAGCTTCCCCATGCCCTTTATCAATAACTTTGCTCATTCTTTGAGGCAAATCTGGATCATTGTTGATCGACTAGAATTATTATAGGCCAGTCATTATGCTAAACATTGAAGGGCAAAAGATAGTCTCTCCTCTCAAAGAGTTTAGAGTATAATGGGTCTGTACAAGTAGGAGCAAACAAAATGGAGAAGGAATAAATTGGGTCTAGTCTCAAGGAAAGGATTAAGGCAGATTGGGGAAGGCTTACTGAGCCTTGAAGGAAGAAGCCAGAGAAGTCACAAGGAGGAACTGAATACTTCAGTGATCCCCATCTTATTTCATATGGTGGCTCCATCTTCTACTGCAGAGCCTGGGCAGATGGCCGGTTCCTAGGTTTAAAAACAATTGCCAACTAGTGGACGGCCTTCTGGCAGGAAGAACCCCATGGCTGGTCTCCAGAATGCACAAACACAATTCCAAACCACCAAATGCATACTCAAAGCCTTCCCAGCTTACTGATGCTTATATTTGACTGGTCTGGAATTCAAGAGTCCAAGGTCACCTTCATGGTATGGGAAAGCTCCAGTGGATGAATAATAACAAAATCATAATAATAGGATCGGGGGGCTTCATGTTCCACTAGTAAGACCTCTGGCTCTGGAGCTGGTAAACCTGGATTCAAATCTCAGTTTTGACATGTGGCCTTTCCACCTTGCTGGATTTCTGTTACCTAACCTCAATGAGAGGACTGGAGCAGCAGTCCTCTTAGTCCCCTCCAATCTTAGTCTGAGGCTCTTATAATACAGTCCTTTAAGGTATAAGAATTTTCTTTTTACAAAAACCCTTGGGAGAGAGAACTAGGCAGAATTTATCCTCTCCATCCTACAGTTCCCAAGAGAAATAGAGCTCTTTGTGGGGTAGATGCCCCGTGGTGAACTCAGGGAGGGACACGAATAAGATTGTTGTAGGATATCCAATCCGTTCACCAGTCCCCAAGCCCCTGCCCATTCTGACTGCTCTTCTCAGCTTGTCATTGTCCTTCCTAAAGATGGCAGCCGTATCTACGTCCAAGATTCCATCCAGGGGATCTCTGACTAGATAGAGGCCAGCTGGACCATCATCCTTTGTGTTTGGAGCACTATTCCAACAGCAGATAAAGGATGAATTCAAGGAGAGAGGCTTATTGGGAAAGGAGGCAATAATCCATCAGGGGAAAAGGAAGGTCTGGGCTGGGGCACTTTTAGCATGTGTTGAAAGGATAGATGATTGCAAAGATACTTCATTATATTTATTAAGTATAACCTTTGTACCCCTAGGGCAGCCAGTGTTAAAAGCACAAAAAAGTTTAAAAAGTTAAAAGTATAGTGGGTAAAGCACCAGGCCTGGAGCAGGAAAACCTGAGTTTAAATCCAGCCACGGACATTTACTAGTACTGTGACCCTAGAAAAGTCATTCAACCCTGTTTACCTCAGTTTCCTCATCTGTTAAATGAACTGGAGAAGGAAATGGCAAAGCACTCCAGTGTCTCTGCTAAGAAAATGCCAAATTGGATCACAAAAAGTCAGATACCACATATCCCATGTGATTTACCCATTATTCCAGGCTATCTTTGCTTAACTTGAGCTGCTGATGTGACATTCTTTTACTCCTGGGGAAAAATAGCAATTTTCTTCACCCTATGAAATGTCCAAGTTCATCTTCCCTAATGCTTGATTCCCTTAGAGCTAAGGCCTGTGGGAAAAGGATTATAGAACCTGAGAAGAATCTCTTATTATCTACTCTCTTTCTCTTATTTAAAAGGAGCACCCGTGGTAAAACACAGTGATGAGAGCACTGTATTGAAGATGTGCAGAAGATCTGAATCCAAATCTGGCCTCAGATACTTACTAGTTATGGGATCCAGAACAAGTCCCTTGATTTCTATTTGTCTCAGTTTCCCTTATCTGTAAAATGGGGCTAGTAATAGTAGCTACTTCAAATATTGTTGTGAGGATCAAATGAAATAATTATAAAGTGCTTAATTCAGTACTCAGCACTGTTTTTATTTATCCAAGCCTTTCATTTTATAGATGAGGAAAATGGGGATCCAGAGGGGGACAGTGTCTTTCCTATGGTCACAAGGTAGTAAATGGCAGAATTCAAATTCAGGACTTATGACTCCAATTCATCACCACTTCACTTCCCCCTTACCCCCAGGGACTCTAACTGACAAAATCTCTCCTCATCATTAAACTCCACATACCTTTGCCACTGCTTCCTATGAAAGACATTTCTTGACATCTCTGCCCCAAATGTTGATTTTTCCCTGTGGCATTCAGAGTTAGAATTCTTGTTTACTGGGCACCATGATTGCTTCACTCCTCCCTAAAAGTCCTTAAAGCTTTAGCCTCCTTCCTCTATTACCTCTATAAAAAAGCAAATTTCCTCAGGAGATTTTATCAGCTGCTCCATTTGTCGAGTCTTTGAAAGGCTGGGTTAGCTTTATTTTATTTGGCTTCCAAGGGCAGAACTTCTGGAGTGATGGGGGAGGAAGGAAGGTCAAACCAAAGCCAAAATAGGGAAAACTTTTTTAATGGTCAGAGAAAGTTCAAAGTATATTGGGTGGCCTCTGGAGGTCAGGCATTCTCCCTTATTTGAAGCCTCCTAGCAGAGGCTGGCTGGCCATTTGGGGGTGTTGTACAAGGAGTTTCTATTCAAGGTTCCTTCCAATTGTGGGATTCTTTCTGCTCCCTTCCTGTACCTCTCCTCACTAGCCTGCAAGCTCTTTGAAGGCAGGAACTATTTCACATTTAAACTTTGCATCTCACTTATAGCTTGCCATATTCTTTTGTGCACAGAAAGCACTTAATGAAGGTTTGTTTAACTGATTCTGGTTACTCAAAGAATTCAAAGGGAATTTGGAGTTCATCTAATTAGCTCAATTTTCTTCTAGAGACAGTGCTCCTATCTTAGGAGTTAGAGTGGATTGTTGAATTTGGAGTCAGTCCTGATTGGAGTTAATCATTCATTCAATCAACCAACAAGCAGTTATTAAGCATCTGCTTTATACCAGAAATTGTGCGAGAAACTAGAAATATACTTTTTAAAAAAATGCAACAAGAGTAACTGATAGCCTATGAATGAATGACTGAATGATTCTCCTAAGATCCCTAGTCTATACAGAGCACACAAAAAAAAATAGTCGAAGGTGCAGGACTGAGTCATAAACTCCTTTCTCAATCAATTATTCATTAAACAAACATTTATTAAGCCACCACTGAATGCTAGAAACAAGGATACAAGGAGAAAACAGCAATTTCTGCTCTTAAAGCAGTAACCTAAAAGTTATTCTCCAATAGAGAAGTGAATGGATATGAACAGTTCTTTAGAAAAATAAATAAAGAAAAGAATTGCAAATCATTACTAATCATATTTTTAAAATGCTCCAAATTAATAAGAAAAATGAACATCAAGGCAATCCTGAGGTTTCAACTTCAAAGCTTATGAATTAGTAAAGATGAGGAAAAATAGGTATAGTTAGTGTTGGAGGGATTGTGGGAAGAGAAGTATACTAGTACATTGTTGGTGGAGCTGTGGATCGATGGCACAACCATTTTGGAAAGCAATTAGGAATTATGCAAATAAAGTGATTAAAATATCTAAGTCTTTTGATCCAAAGATTACTCTGCTAGGCATTTATCTTAAGGAGGCCATGAATAAAAAGGTTTTTATATTGACTAAAATAGTTAGTGGTACCTTTTTTTTTTTTTTTTTGTCATGTGATGGGAAAAAATTGGAAACAAAATTTAGTCTGTTATCTGTGGAATGATTAAACAAATTGTGGTACTTGAAATTAATGAAATATTACTGTGTTGTGAGAAATGATGCCTGTGATGAATACAGAGGATCCTGGGAAAATCTATATAAACTAATGCAGAGAAAATTCAGCATAACCAAGAATTTATACACAGTGATAACAATAATGGAAATAGAAAGACACTGTTCCCTCAAACAAAATGATAAAGCTCAAATGTGGTTCCAAAGTAGAGATATAGGAAAACCCTGTCCTTCCCCCACATACACCTCATTTGCAGAAGTAGAATATCCCCAGGTGAGTAACTTTGTTCATATTTTTAGACTTTTTCCATGTGCTAATTGATTCTTTTTGGTCTTTTTTTCCTTTTCATTTAAGTATTTTATTTGTAATTTGGGATGGCTCTCTGGAAGGGGGAGAGGGAGTGATACTAGCAAAAATTCTGTTGATGTAAAAAGAAATCAATTAAAATGTATTTAAAAAAAGAAAAAATATATTTATTGAGCACTTAGTATATTCCAAGCACAGTACTAAGTGATAAGGCTACAAAGAAAAAAGGAAGACTTTAAAGAGCTCACATTATAATCCAGAGAAACAACACACAGAGGAAGGTTCAGCTGTAAGGCTGAAGGAAAAGCCCCATAACTGGATGATGTCCACAGCCTTGGAATTCTGAGAGCTGGTGAATCTGAGATGATCTGAGCTGTTGGCACCTTGGTAGATATCACCAAGCAGTTGATTGGCTAAAAGCCCTATCACCCCCAAAGACTTCCCTTTAGGGAAGTCTGCTGGGCTCTGTGTATGTTTACTTCAGTTCTTGGGAAACATTTCCTTTCCGCTGCCAGTTTGGCATTTAAAGAGAGAATTCTCTCTGCGTGGCTTCTGTAGCTTAGGCATCATAACAAGCACCTGGAAAATACACAGAGCTTCCAGTTTGTTACCAACATTTGTGTTTATGGTTTTGAAAAGGATGGTTTAACTGTTTTGGTGAAATACTAAATCACATGATGGAAAGGGAATGTCAGAGATCAGAGGTTCGAGCTCCGGCCGGAAGGATCAGAGGTAGAGGTCAGCAGCTGCAGCTTAAGACATTATTACTGTCAGTGATGGGAAGAAGGAAGGGAGCAGAAAGGTCACAATTCCAGGGAAAAGCAACAAGGGGAGAACTCAACATTCTTTGAACCGAGCAGATGAGGGATACTTTGAGGATCTAGAACATGGCATCATGGAGTAAAGGGACTGATACTGGACAAAGTGTTGGGAGCCTTGTGTTGATCCCTCTCTCACCCCTGCACTTTGTAGGCAATTTGTAGTAATTTCATGTCTCTGTGAAAGTTAAACTAATGAAGACTAAGGACCATCCCAGCTAAGATATTCCCTGTTTTGAGTCCCTTCCAGCTCTGACATTCTGGGTTCTAGATCCCTCCCAGCTCTGCTACCTCCTAGTTTAAGCTCCTTCCCAGCTCTGATCTTTCCTGTTCTAAGCTTTCTTCAGGTCTGACATTCCCTGTTCTAAGGCTCCCTTCCAGCTCTGATATCTCTTGTTCTAAGCCCCCTCCCAGCTCTGACATCCCCTGTTCTAAGGTTCCCTCCCATCACTGACATTCCCTATTCTAAGCCCTCTCCCAGCCTTGACATCCCCTGTTCTAAGCTCCCTCCCAGCTCTGACATTCCCTGTTCTAAGCCCCCTCCCAGCCTTGACATCCCCTGTTCTAAGCTCCCTCCCAGCTCTGACATGCCCTGTTCTAAGCTCCTTCTCAGCCCTGGCATTCCCTGTTCTAAGACATCTCCCAATTGAAATAAAGTTTAGCCAGCAGAGGATCATAGTATTCAATCATAGGAATACCATCCCTGGTTTCTGTTAATAGGTATCGTGATGGTCATAGGTATGTTGGGGATCTTTGGACCAATTCCTCATTTATAAAATAAGACTCATTCTTGCACCATATACCACAAAAGATTGTTGGGAGGAAAAGTACTTTGTGACTGTGCAGCACAGAAAAAGGGACCTTTGTTATTTTTATTATTGTTTTGAGAGAGCCGATGGGTTTACCAAACAAGAACATTTTCTATTTGGCCATGATGGTCAGCCCAACTGCAAGCAACAACTGACCTCCTTCTCTCATTTTTCTCTTTATCATTTTGACTGTCCTATCCCAGAACTTAGAGCCTCTGGACAGGATCTCAGAGACGATCTAGCATGATCCCTCCATTTATAGACGAGGAAACTGGGGTCCAAGGTTATATGAGAAGGAAGCAATAGGCGCAAGATTTGAAGCTCTAACTGTGAGTCTGAAGCCGGTTCTCTTTGCATTGAATGGCTTTATCTCTAGAGGAAGCCCCAGCCAGTATCTGGATGTCATCAAGGAGTGTCCATTTAAGTAGAAACGATTCATCCTGAACTGGAAACTATTGCCTCCTCCTCCATGAGATTGTGAGCTCCTTGAGGACAGGTGACTGACTAATAGTGGACAATTTAAAAATGACTGATTGATTGATTTGATATACCTTCCAATTCTGATATTATGTGATTTTGCTTCTTCCTCCCTCACCCACAGGAGTACAGTCTTTCCTAAAGCCTACCTCATAATATTATAACATCCACAAATACTTGTCATAATTTCCCATGATCTGAGAAACCCTGTGATGTGGGGTTTGTAGAAAGCTTTAGGGGGAGACTCCAGGGTGTGTATTAGTCCCTGCTGGGGATACAAAGAAAAGCAATAATAATAATAATCTAAGAAAGGTAATGATAGTAATGTACAAAAAAGCAATAATAATAACAATGTACAAAGAAAAGCAACAATAATATTATACAAAGAAAAGCAATAATAATGGCAATGTACAAAGAAAAGAAATAAGTGTACAAAGACAAGCAATAATAATAGTGTACAAAGAATGGATTAATAATAACAATGTATAAAGAAAAGCAATAATAGTAATGTACAAAAAAGCAATGATAATAATTATATACAAAAATAATAATAATAGTTTACAAAGGCAAAAATAATGAAAATAATATCACTGCCCTCAAAGAGTTTACATTCTAATAGAGGAAACTGGAAGTTTTAGGAGAAATTGATCTAGGGGACATTTGGGGCTTCCAGAGTATCAAGAGGAATCATCAGATTCCTGTGGCTCCTTTTCTGGACATAACCAGCTAAGACAAGGGTGCGAGTGGTGCATCCTGGCGAGGATGGTGGGAGAGAAATGGGCTCTGAGCAGCAGGAGCAGCTGGGAAATGGCTGGAATGGCTTCTGGCATTGACCTCTAGTCCCAATAAGCCAAGACGCCTTCCCCAATCCCTCTGCCAGCTCCCAGGCATTAGCCATTCTCTCTGGGCCAGCTCCCAAATCCAGCCTCACAATAGGTCTGAGTGAGGAATTCTGTGCATGAGGCTGCTGGTAGTGAATCCACTGGACCTCTTAAATGGACACTTTCAGGGCAGCCAAGAAACACACTTGGGGCCAAGCAATGGAGGAGAAATGACTTTGAACTGTAACAGGCTGATCATTGGCTCGAAATATGGCATTTCTTAGGATAGTTGTCCTAGGCATAAGTTAATGCTTGGAATCCAAGGTTGGCTTAATGGAGCAGCCAAGCCAAAAATAATTCTGCTTTGTCTTTCTGAATCATTCGTCAGCTGGAAGAGACGCTGGAGCCACCAGAGCTGGAAGGGAGCTTAGAACAAGAAATGTTAGAGCTGGGAAAGGCATTAGAACAGGGGATGTCAGGGCTGGGAGGGAGCTTAGAACAGGGGATGTCAGGGCTGGGAAAGGCATTAGAACAGGGGATGTCAGGGCTGGGAGGGAGCTTAGAACAGGGGATGTCAGGGCTGGGAGGGAGTTTAGAACAGGAGATGTCAGGGCTGGGAGGGAGCTTAGAACAGGGATGTCAGGGCTGGGAGGAAACTTAGAACAAGTGATGTCAAGGCTGGGGGGAAGAGGTGAGGACTAGAAATCGCTATCCATGAAATCCTGTAGTTCTCATGTGGGTTGTGTTCTATAGCTGCCATATTTTAGGGAAGAAACCCCCAAACTCATAGTGCTAAGTGCTGTCTTCCCTTCTCTGAAGAGCTTTGTCACAGAGGAGTGACTGATATTCTAATCCCACTCATTTCTTGTCATTTCTCCCTCCCCTTCATGCCATCCTGTATTCCTACATTCTCTATCACCCCAGTGGAAGTTAAGCTCCTTGAGGGCAGGCACTGATATACAGTGTACGGCCCAGTGCCTGACCCATAGGAGGTGCTCCATGAATGCTTGTTGGATTGGCGGCAGGTGGAGAGGATAGGATGCACTCTGCTTGGTCCCAGAGGACTGGCCTATAGAGGGTAGAATATAAAGGGCGCCGGGTTTTCAGTGTGCTATCTGCTGATTTCTTCATTACCAGTGCTGCTTAAGGTGGGCTGGGGGGTCTCCTGTAGCTCCCTGGCAAAGGAAGCTTCAAGAAGCTGATGATGGTTTCTTGTTGGTGATCGATCACAAAATGTGGGAGTTAGAAACCCTGACCCCTTGTGTATCCTCTCTGGAAACCGGGTAGGGCTGGAGATTCCTGGTCAGCCAAGGGCTAAAGTAGGTGGCCTTTGAGCATCCCAATGGCTTTGTAGACATTCCATCTGCTGTGACCCCAAGCTGTGGGGACAACAATCACCTTAACTTCCAGCATCCCTCGGTTGTTGAGATCTGCAGTGTCTTTGTAGGGATGTGGGTGCATGAATGTGGTCTGTTTCCAGGATTCACACTGATCAATCGATCAACAATTATTTATTAAAAACCTAGCATCTGTCCAACTCTGTGTCAACCATGGGGGTTACAGAGATCAAAGTGAAGCAGACTGTCCTCAAGTAGTTTTCTTTCTATTAGTGAGAGTCTGGACTGTAAGTAGGGCACAGAAGAACAGAGTACCACATGGTCCAAGTCCAGCTTGTGTGTATTTGCTGCTTTGCAATAATACTCATCCTATGATTTGACTGGCGCACAGTAGGTGTTTAAAAAGAGCTTATCAACTGACTGATCTAGAAGTCCCATACTCCCAGAACTTTGTGTTTGTCACCCAAGATTTATATAAAGGAGACATATAAAGGGCCTCCAGTAATTCTATTGACCACTGTGAATGTTAGTTTGTTTACTTTCTATTTTCTGCATGGCTGCTGTCTGAGGATCACTTTCCTATCGCTGTCTTATTGGTCCCAGAGGGTACTTATGGACGGATATTGAAAAGAGACAGATTTAGCTCAGGAAAATCCCTTTTATCCCAGGGCTGTCCCAACGTGGGAGGAATGGGCTGCCTCAGGTCTTTTGACTCTCAGGCCAGCACTGTCCAAAGAAGGTAAGTCCGGAAGCCTAGAGGAGAATGAATAATGTGAATCCAGCCGAAGGAGGACAGAGTGTCCGGTAACAGGAGGGTCACCAGCTCCAAGGGCGGTGGAGGAAGGTCACTAGAGACCTGCACCTTTGCCTACACCAAACGGGGCTGCAGAGGCTCAGACGTGAGGGAAAGAGCTGAATAACAGGGAGCCTGTGTGTCCAGGGAGTGGGGGGTCGGGATGGAGAGCAGCCCCAGGAAAGAGACCAGAGCTTCCTCGTTCTGTTCTGCTGTGATCCCCAAACCTGTGCCATGTTCCCAGCCAGCCCTAGCAGAGGATGCTTATGCATATTTAAAGGGACCATTAAAATTTTAAAGGTACTGGAAGTTATAATAAAGGGTGAGCTTGCCCTCCTGCAGGGACTGCTGATCTTCCCCGAATTCTCTAATAGACCCGAAGAGCACAAGGAGTCCACAGATTCCCATAAGTGAACAATGTTCCTGAAGCAGCTAATAGACTGAGAGTGGGATGGACTCATCAGAGAGAAGCCTCTAGTCTTAGATTCAGGATCCTTGACCCACTTGGGGAAGGAATGAAAGCTGGAAAGATGTGAAGTAGCGGGGGCCCTGAGGGCTGTGGTTAGTTCTGTGACCCTGGGAAAGCTATTTCTTTTCTCAGCCTTTCCATCTGTGAAATGGGCACCATCATCCCAACTCGGCCTGCATCTCAGGGTGGTTGTGAGGAAATGTTGGATGAACCAGGGGTGTTCTCAGAGTAGATAAACATTCATCTTTTCAAAACCTTTGGTTCCAAATTTTTCTCCCTCTCTTCCCACTTCCCTCTTCCCAAGATAGCAAACAATCTGATATAGATTAAAAACATGAAATTCTTCCAAATATATTTCCAAATTCATTATACGGCACAAGAAAAATCAGATCAAAAAGGAAAAAAAACACAAGAAAGGAAAACAAAAACAAGCAAACAAACAACAAAAGAAAAAAAGATAAAAATACCATGCTTTGATCCAGTCTCCATAGTTCTCTCTCTTGATATAAATGGCTCTTTCCATCACAAGTCTGTTGGAATTGCCTTGAATCACCATGTTTTTGAGAAGAGTCAAGTCCATCACAATTAGTCATCACTTAATCTTGTCGTTACTGTATACAATGTTCTCTTGGTTCTACTTACTTCACTCAGCATCAGTTCATGGAAGTCTTTTCAGGCTTTTCTGAAATCAGCCTGCTCATTTCAATTAATTAATTTTGCAGAATGTCCTCCCTCCTCACACATTCTACCTCATTATTCAAGACAAGCAAAATTCCTCTCTATTATTGGTCTCGAATTAGGCTAGAATAACTAAAGGAAAAGTACATACCTGTAATTATTAATCAATTAACTGGCAAATCCGAGTAACTTGGACTTGAGACTCAGCATTAATTAATGGTTATGAATGACTTATGTGACCTTGGGCAAGTAAATCATGTCTGCACTTGAGGTTTCAGCTTCCTCATTTGTAAAATGGTGGAGTTAGATGAGACAACCTTTCAGATCAAAATTCTTTGATTTTTATAAGAATCTAAACTAAGGCCCTGGGAAAGGATACAGATTCTTAAGGGTTAGGGATTGTTATTCAGTAGTGTCTAACCTTTAAGGACAAAAATCCTGGAGTACTTTGCCATTTCCTTCTCCAGCTTATTTTACAGATGAGGAAACTGAGGCAAACAGCATCACACAACTGAGTGTCTGAGGCCAGATCTGAACTCTTGAAGAGGAGTGTTCCTGTACCAGACCCATAGGTCTAACCACTGTTCCACCTAGTTGCCCTTGGGGTTGGACTAGCTAACTTTGAGTGTTCCTTCCATCTTTAGATGGAACATCAGCATGTTTGTGGAGATGTAATTTTCTTCTACTCTTCTTTGTAGATGAAATTGTGTATATTGGTTGGGGTTTATCAAGGAGGGAATAACAAAAAGGGGATTTTGTTTTTTGTTTGCAAAGAAAAGTAATGAAAACCTTATTTTACCTCAATCATAAAATTTGAAAATTGAAAGGAACCTCAGTGGCCATCTGTATACTCCATAAACAAGTCAAATTGGTGTGCATTTATTAAACACCTATGGTGTTGGAGATGCAAAGTCAGAGACAGTACTTACTTTGAGGGAGTCAGCAAGCCAGTCAATAAGCATTTATTATATGTGCCAAGCACTATGTAAGAGCTGAGGAGACAAAGAAAGGCAGGTGAGTTCACCGGGGCAGACGTACCCAAGGGAATCCCCTCTGTGACACATCTGGTAAGTGGTCATCCAGATGTCCAACAAGAGGACCTCCATCACCTCAATAGCTCACAGGACATGGGTGTCCCAAGTCCTCACATCCCCTCTGGATCACTTGCCTCCCACAGAAGCACATATTGAGGCTGAATAATAAGAAGAAAGGCAAAAGACTGATTTTTTAATTTAGCAGGACTTTATTCCTACCAACATATGTACTAGTATAATAAAAACAAGTAAAATGTCCCCGATTTCATTTAAGCATGTATCATTTCAACCCTATCTTGAATTAAGAGAGAGTACAGGACAAATGAGCAACTATCTGTCTTTCATCCACAAATACGCTCGGCGGATGAGCTGTGTGATCTTGGGTCAGTACCTTTCCTTCTTTGGGCCTTCCCTTGCCCTGACATGATCAGAGTGCCGCTCTGAAATGGGCGCCAGGGATGTCTCAAAATAGCCTTGCCGGGCTAGAGGGCCGGGAATTCTAAGAGCTCTTTAAAAATGAAACAGTTTTAAAAAAAAACACATAACTGAAGCACTTGGTAGAAAATGTCTACTTCCTCCAAGGACAGAGGTCTTAATGAATGCATCGGCTTGTGCAGGTCATAAAGATTTAAACATGTTTACAGTCTGCTAATCCTGGGCTTTTTCTTCCAAATGAAGGTTGGAGCAGAGGCCCAGGCCTTGAGTCGAGAAGGGCCTGAAAAGGACTTTAACAATTACCCAGCTCCAATTACCTCGCCTGGCCTTTGGCGTAAACAGACTGGCCATCCACGGGGCACTGTGTGGCTCTGGGCCCTCTGGGAAAACCTGCTTGCCCCATGATCTGCCCTCATTAACTGGCCAATACTTGAATCCTTGGTGAAGAACAAGGTTTTGTCCTCTGTTCCAAAGCAAAGTCACTTGAGAGGGAGAATTTGCCCAATCACTCAATTCTAATCACATTTATAACTCACCTGGGGCTCACAAAGTGCTTTCCTCACAACACCTCCCCCCCATAGACCCCGAGACACTCCCCCCTCCCTTTTTACAGATGGAACACAGTTCAGTTATGAAGGATTTGACCCAGAACAGTTCAACTAGTAAGGCTCGGGGTTGATCCTGTGTGTTTTATTTCTTAACTAGGCTGTAAGTTCTGTGAAGGCAGATATTAGATGTTCCCTAAAATAGTATTAATAACCTTCGCAGAACCTTCCTCCCAGAGGGAGGAAAGTACTTTGTGTACCTAAAACCCTTTAAAAATCAAATTATTATTCTTACTTTCATTAGCTTAGCAGGGTTGTGAGGATCAAGTTAGACCAAGTCAACAAGCACTGATTAAGCACCTACTGTGTGCCAGGCATTGCACTAGGTGATAGAGATACAAAGACAAAGATACAAAGCTACATTTTTGCAGCTCCCAACATAACATTGGGACCAGTGAAATCACAGGTTCACACCCTCACCTTTACAAAATTCATGATGGATTATAAGCCCCTTGAGTGCAGAGACTGTGCCATTTTTTTGTAACTATACATCCCCCTTCCAACTTAGTTCACTGTCTGCCACACAATAGGAGCTTCATAAATGTTTTTCAGTTAGATTGGCTAGATTCTCACAATGCTTCCAGATTGACAATAGTAATAATAATAACTTCCATTTCTATAGGATTTTAAGGTGCACAAGGCACTTTCTTCCCCCTGAAAGGAAAGTTCTGCAAGGATTATTATTACTTCCATTTAACAAATGAGGAAACCGAGGTTGGGGAGAATTCATGGGCCTTTTGAATTATTCTAACAGCCCAGACTAGGTCTGTACACAGGCCTGCTGATTGTACATCTGGTCCCCTTTCTATGATATCTATGTATCAGCTGTTGCTGCTATCAATCCACAGAGAAGACTGGGATTTTCTGACTGTTTGCTTTTGGGCAAATCAATCCATCAATCAATCAGCATTTAATAAGCACCTACTGTGTTCCTGCGTGCTCGACCCTGGGGATGCAAAGACAGAGTGGGAAGCAGCTGGTGCATTTATTCTTTTGGGGGAGTCAAGTAGACCCTACGTTTATGCAAATCCAGGTATCCCAATTGATCCTGCCCTTATACAAAATTCACTGCTGGTTATTTCCCAGTTACACTGTAATCTCCCTGAGGGCAGAGACCATCTTGGTGCACTCAGAGAGAGAACTATGGGAAATGTGTGTGGATCACAACATAGACATTCTCTCTCTGTGTTATTATTTACTTGCTTTTTGTTTTCCTTCTCATTTTTTTATTTCTTTCTAGATTTGATTTTTCTTGTGCAGCAAGAGAACTGTACAAATATGTACACATACATTGGATTTAACATATACTTTAACATATTTAACATGTATTAGACTACCTGCCATCTAGGGGAGGAGGTGGGGGGGAAGCAGGGGAAAATTTAGAACAGATGGTTTTACAAGGGTCAATGTAGAAAAATTACCCATGCATGTGTTTTGTAAATAAAAAGCTATAATAATAATAAAAAGAAAAAAAAAAGATCAGATCTTAAGATCAGATTTTTGGCAGATCAGAAGGAGAGGAGGCAGGAAGGTTTGTTAGGAGGCTGGCCCAGGAGCCTAGGTGAGCGGCACTGAATGCCTGGTCGGGGGAAAAATCAAATTGCTTCTCTCCTTACTGGACCACAGTCTTGGAGCTGGAGGGGATTATCAAGACCATCTTTCAAGGAGGAGACTGAAGTTCAGAGAGTTTAAGTCACTTCCAGTGTCACACAGGTGATAAATGGCAAAGCTACCTTTCAGATTTAAGGCTACCTGTCTGTAAGAGATACCAGATAACGGGGACTCTTGCTTCCAGCATCTCCTGACCCACCTAAACTCCTCTAGGCAATATATGATTGGGAGAAAACTGGAGTCAGAGAACATTCTCATTCATTTTGTGTGATCTTGGGCAAATCACTTCATTGGTTGGTGCCTCAGTTTTCCTATCTGAAAAATGGAGGAGTTGGACCAGTTGGTTTTTGATGTTGGAGGGTCCCTGTGCTGAAATCCCTGTCCCTTACAGGTCACCTTAGGCCGTCCTCTACTAAGACCCCCTCCAACCACAGATCCCATAATGCAGCATATGCTCTCAGCCAGGAAGATTTCATTAGATATATATTTTTAAAAGCTTTGAGGACACTTAAATAATGAAAAGAACTCAACTAAAAAAACATCAATATTGGCTGCACTTTGCTGTCCTTCATCTCAAGTGTCTCTGTGCTGGAGTCCTGGCCCTATTGTTCCAGAGAAAGGTATAGGAAGACAAAGAGGAACAGATAAGACAGAGAGGAAAGAGAGGCGGCTTGGTGGGCTGAGAGCCTTGCCCTGCCCCTTTCTCCTCTGATGCTCCATCCCTCAGCTATTCAAGGCTCCCAGCCATTGATGGTCTCTTCTCCCAGGCTTTTCAGAGTGAAATCAGAATGAGCGGAGGAGACCTGGCAATTGGAAGATTTCTGAGCCTCTTTTCTCTGTTAATATAGCTTACAATGGCGTTAGGGCTGCATTGAGAAAGGCGTGGATGGTGTCTTGAGCTTTATCTGCCTTTTCCCCTGGCAGGTCCCCACTCTGTTCAGCTCTGGGCTTCCGCATTCAGAGGAGCTTCCTGACAATTGGTCCACAAACATTTCTTAAGGGTCTCTTTTATGCCAGACACTGGTTCAAACACTAGAAATACAAAGAAAAGCCAGGCCCGACCTTGGTGGAACTCCAGTCGAATGGGGCCCAAAGAAATATGGACAGAGAGGCAGGTCCCTGAGATGGGGAAGGTCTTGGGTTCATTTCTTATGAGGGAGCGATGGAGGGAAACCTAGCATGGTTAGCCTGGAGGAGAGAAGACTCCAAGCTGTCCTCAAGTGTCTGGAGGGCCATTGGATAGAAGGCTTGGCTTTGTTCTGCTTGGCCTATGAGGGCAATATAAGGAGCTATGGCAGCAACAGAGATTGTGGCTGGATTTTGGCAAAAACTTCCCAGTGATTGGAACTATCTCCCATGGAATCAGTTACTCCAAGAGGCATTGGATTACCCTTCTCTGGAGATCCTTAGGCAGAGGCTGGATGCCCTTTGGGGTTCCTTCCCATGTGGGATGTTAGGATTCCATGTCATGTCCTTAATCATCCTATTACCATTTCTACTCCTGACATGTTGAGCCATAAGAAACCATAGGAGGCATCTTTTCCCTTGAAAGAATAGCAGGAAATTCTGTGAGAGCCGTCAATCACATTAATGGTGTAGAATTAACTTGGTGGGCCAACCTGCCCTTTGAGAAACTGTGTTTTCCCTCACTCTTGCTACAGGTCGGAGGCACAGGGGTTAAGCACTGGGCCTGCAGTCTGGAAAATGTGAGTCCAAATCTAGCCTCTATAGACTCAGTGTTCTCATCTGTAAAATGGGAATAACAATAATAATAGCACCTACCTCCTAGGGCTATTATATTTAAGTTATGATTATTAACTTATTTTATAGATAAAAAAAATCGAGTCAGAGAGAAGGGAAATGACTTGGTTGTGGTCATATGGCTGCTTCTCTCCATCCTGTGCTGGGAGACCCTTTGAAGGGTCTTTTCCTTTGAGGAAAGTAGCTTTCCCAAGACTCTTAACCCAGTGCTCCTTGCCCTCCTTTTGCTGCTGCTTAGGATCTTGGGGAACTGCACTCCCTGACTAAGTATGTGTTTTTCACATTTTTGGAGATAAGAAAGTTTGGCTGGGAATTTCCTAAAATGTATCTTAGGAATTGGGTCATTGGTAGAGTTTGCTGAATAGCTTGATGATGTAGCCCAAGTATTTTTCCATGTCAACAGGTCACCTGTTGAGCAAGATTGTATTCCTTCCATATTGGAGTATCTAAGAAACATCAGGAAGACATTCACCAGCTCAGAGGGAGCAACAAACAGCATGGGAGGATGTTAGGGCCATGTTGGAGAGCTTGAGTTTTAGGATGAGTCCAGGTCAAGGACTCTTGAACTCAAATCACCAGTACCATGAGATGTACTTAAGGGAATGTTGTTATTGTTTTTTGTTCTTCATTCTTGAAGAGATCCCTGACACCAGGGAAGTGACGCCATGACATGTGAGTGAAGTGGATTTAAGTGAGGGAAGGCTGTGCAAGGTCACTCTGGTTCTCCTCCAGAGCCATCTGGGGTCAGTGATCAGTATGGATCGGGATGACTAATGACCCATTTGGCTCTAGAGAAGAAAATGAGATGATGTTCTTGTACAGCCCTCCTCTTAAATCCAGTTTGCTTACATTCTTAGTGATGTGGTCCTCTTCAAACACAAAGGACAAACAACTTGTGTGAGTAGAAGTAGGAGCTGCCTACGGGGGACTCAACTGCAACTGACCAGTTGGACAACTCCTCTCCTCTCTTCTCCTCTCATCTCCTCTTCTCTCCTCTCTTCTTTTCTCCTCTCCTTCCCTTTTTCTCCCTCCCCCTTATTCTCCCCTCCCTACTCCTTTCCTCTTTTCCTCCCCTCTCCTTTTCTTTCCTAATATAATTAGGACAGAGATCCTAACTGATTACAGAAATAACAAGGATGGTGGGTCCCAGTCTCCAAACAGAAAAGGAGAAGTCTTCTTTAGAATGTCTCACTTCAGTGGCAAGGGCCCAGAGCTTTATTCCAGTTCTGCCAGGAGTTTATCTTGGGCTAGTCACTGCCCCCTTGGAGCCTCAATTTGCTTATCAGTAAAACTGACAATGAAAGCTTGCGGTTCCATTTGGTGCTTGGTTTTAAGACTCCAGTTTTCTCTTCCAAGGTCTCTCTCAGCTCTGATATTCTTTGTTTGTGTCATCTGCCCCAACAAAGTGTAATTAGAATGGAAATGCCTTCTGTGAGGGCATGAGCGGTTTCCCTCATTGACACATAGGACTCACTAAATAATGTTTGTTTATTGGTGTAATATCTAAGGTTGTTCCTGACTCTGACCTTCCCTGTTCTCAGACTTCTCTGTCTGACAAACCGTGTTCTCAGATTTGTCGCCCCCACTCAGAGTCCGGCTGAGGAGGACCGTAGTGGGGAACTGGCTGGAGGGGATCCCTCGTGCCCCCCGAGGAAAGCTCGGCTGATGGATCCTGGCCTTGGAGCCACACGAGGGGAAGAATGAGTATTTTGCTGTTCCCTTCTGTGACTCTACTGAAGAGTGAATGTCAAGTCTACAGAGTCTCCGTATTTACCAGGGATATGGGGACAAGGTTACAGCCAGTAGTTTACTAACTTTCAGCAATGGTCACAACAAATTTTAATATTCTGGACAGCCGTGATCTCATCTGACCTCATTCCTCCTTTCAAAGCTCTGACTCAGACTCTGTGACTTATCTCCATCATGTCTCACCCTGGAAGTCGCCTCCTCCCCTGCCCTTCCTCCGATTGGCTGCTTCCTCTCAGACCCTTTATCTTAAGAGACGTTTCCCCTTTCTCCCACCAGAATGAAAGCTGCTTGAGGACAGGCACTGCGTTCCCTCCTGCCTCTCTTTGCACTTCCCAGGGCTTAGCACAGTGTCTGCCACATAGTCCATGCTTAATCATTGTTTGTGGACTTGTTGGTCTGGGATCTCTGGGAATGGCAGCTCTCTAGTGCAGAGCCCCGATCTGCCTGTGCTGGAAGTCCTCAGGAGCTAGCTCCGGCTCGGGGGAGTCAGCACGCACCTGAGGGTCTTCCTGCCCCCAAGCCAACTCATCATCCATTAACAGGGCTTCTTAAACTTTCCACTCTAGATCCCTTTTTGCTCAAGAAACTTTTATGTAACCGTGGGTAAGCAGGTATAGAAAATAAGTTTACTGATAATAAATCATAAATCTGTGGCTCCCACATTCAGTTACGAGACTCCTTATGGGTCAAAACCCACAACCTCGTCTTCAGGCCCATCTCCTAAAACTGGTCAAACTTTGTTCCAAAGAGATTTTTCCTTTTTTCCTTCCCAGGGCCTTCCCTTCTGGAGGTATTATATCACCTCTTCTGTCTGGCTTTTAAAGTTCTTCTAAGCTGGGTTACCTTCTCCCTTTCCAATATTGCTACATCCCCACAATGGATAGACACTGGCTGCTTTGTTTTCCTCAAACACAACACTTCATCTCTGGGCGTTTTTACTGGCTGTCCCATATGTGGAAATTCTCCCCCTCCTCCCTATTGTTCAAATGCTTCTTGGACTTCCTCTAAGACTCTGCTCCAACCCTGCTTTCTGAAGGAGCTTCCCAACCCCCTCAGTTCCCCAATTCCCGACCCACTGCTGGTGCCCTCCTCAATGTTACCTTTCATCTCTTCTGTATGTATCTTGAGAGCCCCAATCTATTTCCACGTTGCCTCTTCCATCACTCTGATTGCTCCTTGAGGGCAGGGAGTTACTTTGCCTTCCTTTGCATCCCCAGGCTTAGCATGGTGGCCAGCACACAGTAGGTCTTGTTGACTGATTCACTGCCAAGGTCCCTGCAGCTCAGAGAGGAAAGCGACCTATCTTACATCATACAGACAGAGGGGATTTTGGCATCCTCCATTATATCCAAGTATTGTCCCTAACCCACTGGGCTTCCTTAAGCCTTGCTCCCCTTCTCCATAAAACAAGGAGGTTCCGTCAGAGGGTGGCTAAGGTCCTTCCAGCTCACACTACCCAGTAACAACCTTGGATGGGAACCCTTTGATTTCTGACTTCTTATTCAGTTTTTTTTTTTCATGGCTCTCCATTGCCTCCCTGACTATCCTATTTTAGCCATCTTGGCTGGTCTCCCAGTCCACCCCCACTTAGGGACACCTCTTCCTGTTCCATGCATTGCTTGTGCATACATGGCGTTTCCCCCTTGCTGTGAGTTTCCCATCAACCTCTGCTGTCATACTCTCAGATATTGGCCATCTGGGAATTTCCTGGAACGAGAAGGCACAGAAAGGGTCAAAGGCAGGTATTAAGTTGGAGAGGGCATGTCCTTTACCTCTCCAACTCCATGTGAAGGGATGCCAAAATATTTAAAATTTTTTAAAAAATCAATAAATATTGAGCAAGAAGCCAGCTAATTAAAGCAATAACAGGAAGACACCCAAGAGAGTAATCTGATCATCTGGCCTGGTGCTAAAAACATGCCTTGAGCTGTGGGAAGAAGGGAGGGAGTCCAGGGAGCAAATCCAGTGAGAGGAGAGCCTGCGGACACACTCCACTCCCTGCTGAAACAAAACAGATTGTTTACAATTGACTTCCCACTGAGGAGACAAAACCCCTGCTTGCCTGGACTTGATCCCCCTGACCAGGCACTGGCTTTTCCAGGCCCCATCTGGGCAGCAGCAGCTGAAAGGGCTGACTTCTCACACAGGGACTGCCCCGATGGTCAAGACTTTTTTTTACTGTGCATGCTCCGAGAAGTCCATAAGGAGAAAGGGAGCAAGGGGAAAGGCACCCTTTCCAATGTAGAGCAGGGATACATCCATCCTGAAGTCCATTTTGATTGGCCCTGAACCCTTCTTCCAGGGGCTGCTTCCTTCTTGTTTGTGATTACAGGCATCTCATGTAATCCCCACTTTACAGAGGGGGAAACTGAGACTATTCTTTCCATCTGGAAAAGGAAGAAGTTGAGGCACAAAGAGAATCACTTGTCGAGAGTCACAGAGCTAGGGATGTCAGTGGCAGAATTTGAATCCAGGCCTTCCTGAATCTAAGCCCAGCATCGGAAGGCTTCTGCTGGATTTTAGTTCAACAGCATCTTTTGGATTCCCCCAACTCCCACCAGTGTTGTCAGGTCAGCACCCCAGAGCAGAGGTTGCTGCCCCTTTAGGGCTCCGAGGGCAACTTTCGGGGTGAGTATCTTCCTTACACTAGCTCGCGAGCCCCAATTGGTATACTTTCCATTCATAAATGGCCAGTAGGCTCATTTTTTTTTTTTTTTAGCAAAAACATTTATTCAAGTGACATAAAAACCCAGTCATGACAAACTGTTTTCCTCCAGTACCTGGGTGCACCCTCCCACAAATACACACAGAGTTCATGACAGGGAGGCCGGGGAAGAGCTGGAAAGAGCTTCAGAAAATGGAAGTGATATACATATGTAGGGAGCACATATGGCCAATTCTGAACTGCAGAATTTCCATGTACTTTTTCTCTCTGGAGAGTCCCCATAATGTTTGATGTGGGATGTGGCAAGAGGGCTGGAGGACTTAATGTGCTTCTTGTAGGTATAGATGGGCCAGTCTGGACAGCATATAGGCAGAGCTGGACAGCAGCTGTTGGAGACAGAATGACAAGCTGTGCTGCCCCAAAGGATATGTATGTGTACATGTGTGTATCTGTACAATACACACAATAGGTATGTGTATATATGTATACACACATATGTAGTATGTATATATGTGTAGATATAAATGTATATGTGTATAACATATACATACATACACATATGTACACTAACAGAATATACATGTACATATATTATACATGTACACACATGCATAGAAATACTTGAAAATGCATGTATTGTGTGTGTATATATGTATAAATATATATAATATGTACTATATATATAATATACATGTGTGTATATGTATATATAAGACTGGAAAAGTAATCTGGGACTAGATTTTTGAAATACTTTAAAGGTCAAACAGAAGAGATTGTCAATGATCCCAGATATGATAGGAAACCACTGTAACTCACTGAATGGAAGAGAGACAAAGTCCCATCTGTGCTTTAGGAAAACCACTTGTGTAACCGTGAAGAGGAAGATTAAAAAGGGAAGAGATAAAGTAAGGAAACTGATCAGGGGATGACTGCCATAGTCTAGAGAGGGATGAGGCTCTAAACTAAGGTAGTAGCAATATGGGTGAAGAGAAGAAGATAGGTACAGGAAATGTAATGAATGGAGAGATAACATGATGTGACAAGTAATTGGATTGGGAGCCGGTGGTGATGGAAAGTGAGGTGTAAAGAATGATCCTGAGGCTGAGAATCTGGCTTACAGGAAAGATGTTGGTCCCTTGGATAGAAATAGGGAAGTTCAGAAAAGGGGAGGGGTGGGAGTAGGGATATAATTAATTCTTATTTAGACGTGATTAGTCTGAGATACCTATGGGATATTTATCTTGAAATGTTCAATAAGTATTTGTTGGGGTGGGATTGCTTAAGGATATTCTGTTTAGATCTGGGACTCGTGCATAAAAGTGATAATTAGACCTATGGGAAGAGGGACAGGAAAGGGGAAGAGAGAGAAAGAGAGAGAAAAAATAAAAAGAAAGAAAGAAGGAGGGAGAGGGGAAGGAGAAATAGGAGGGAGAGAGAGAGAGCTAGAGAGGAAGAGAAGAGAGGGAGAGAAAGTTAGAATTAGAGAGCTAGACAGAGAAATAGAGAGAGAGAGAGGGAGAGAGAGAGAGAGAGAGAGAGAGAGAGAGAGAGAGAGAGAGAGAAAGAGAGAGAGCGCTAGACAGAGCTAGACAGAGAGAGAGAAAGAGAAAGTGAGAAAGAGAGCAAGAGAAAAAAGAGAGATGAATGGATGGAGGGAGGGAAGGAGAGAGAGATATGAAGGGAGGGAGTTATAGAGAATTAAATGGAGCTAGACAGAAAGAGAGAAAAAAGAAAGAGAAAGAAAGAAGGAGGGGAAGGAGGAGAAAGAGACAGGAGGGAGAGAAAGAGAGAAAGCTAGGTAGAAAGAGAGAGAGAGAATGAGAGAGAACAAGAAAGAGAGAGAGAGAGAGAGAGACAGAGACAGAGACAGAGAGACAGAGAGAGTCAGAGACAGAGACAGATGGGGGGAAGAAAAAAAAGGAGGTAGCGCGAGAGAGAATGAGAGAGCATTCAGGACATAGGCGTGGAGATAAACCTACATTTATGGGGCATGATACAGATGATGGACCAGCAATGGGGCACTACAAATAAGTGGTCAGATAGAAGGAGAGCTAGAAAAGAACAGTATCAAGAAAATCCCAGGGATCCTGGAGACCTCAGGAAGAAAAGATGGCCACCAATGTCAAATGCTGCAGAATGATGAGAAAGGATGGGAGATGGAGATCAAGTCTTTGAATATGGCAGTTACAGATAGTGCTGGGGATTTGGAGAAAATAGTTTCAACTGAGTGATGAGATTGAAAAAGCAAAACTGCTGGGGCTTTAGGAGGAATGAGAGGAGAGGAGGGGGAGTCACTGAGTGAAGATGGACAATTATTTTTAAAAGTTTTGCTGAGAAAAGGAGGGGGGGACAAGAGACAACAGCTAGAATGGTAAGATTTAGTGAGTTTTATTTTTAAGGACTGGGGGGATTTGAGCAGGTTTGTAGGTAGCCAAGGAGCTCCAAGGCAGGGGATTCAACAAGGAAATAATGAAGTCCATCCAGGGACACCCAGAGGACATGGAAGGTTATTTCCAAAATGGGGGAGAGGGGTGGGAGATGGGTCTCCTGTAGGAGGAGGGCCTTCACCTGATTACTGAAGGAAGTCAAGGGAACTAAAAGGTGGGGGAAGAGAGTACAGGTTTCTCTTACATCTTCAGCCCCAAACTGATTTCCCTTGCATCTTCCTGGTCTCCCACATGACTTGGTCACCCTCATGGTGATTCTGAGCTGGCATCAACTTCAGGGGTAACCTTGTCACTTGACTTAGGAGGGAGCAGTTTACCCAGAATTCCAAACCAGGTCTTTGTCACCAAAGCCAAGTTAATGGCGCCCCAGTCCTCCTTCTCTCCGTGTGATGAGGACCTTGACACCATGACCGATTCCTTTGAAGTGTGTGGGAAGATTTTTATGGGGCAGGAAATTTGCCAGCCAGCTTGGCCCCAGGCAGGACGTGGGGACACCTGCTCTTGGGACCACGGAAGTCAGCGGAGGGCTGGCAGGAGAAGGTCTGGGAGCCCTCAGATTTTCCCCCAAGAGGCCCCTGCTCAAGGCAGGTCTGCTCTGTGCATGTCTGAGCTTGATGTTAATAGACCTGGAGCAGCTGCACTACAGGGAAAGCCTTTAATGAGAAGCAGGCCTGTCAATGAGGGCAGCAAAGGCCCAGGAGTGCCCCCTGCCTCTGAGCCTGGCACGGAACCATCAGAGGCCCAAGAGGGCAGCTCTGCCCAGGCAGGTATGGGGGTGACCTTCCTTCCCTCAAATTCACATGGGACACAGGCTCTCCACAGCATCTACTGTGTGAGCCATGATTCATTGCTAGGAGGGACTTTTATGGCTCAGAACATCTGAAAAATAGAAAAGAATTTAGGAAAAGAGAATACAGAACCTAGATCATGAGAGTTCAGAAGGACCCAAGAACAGGGAATGTCAGTGCTGGGAAAAGCTTAGAACAGGGAAGATCAGAGCTCTGAAAAGCAATGTTAAAGCTGGGAGGCAGCTTAGAACAGGGAATGTCAGATTTCTAATTGGCTTTGCCCTCTAACTCAAGTTTCTCCCCACTCTAGCCCATTCTCCATTCCGCCACCAAAGGGGCCATCCTAAAGCCCAGATCTGTCTTTGCCATGTTATCCTAGTGGCTCCCTATTACCTCTAGGATCAATACTTAAATCCTTCCATGGAGATGCGACCTGAAATCTGTCTCTGCAGCTGGGACTTCTTCAGTGGAAATGGCGTGAACAAAAAGGCTTGGACCATCCTCTTTGCTGTTGCCCCACAGGAACCAGGGGACCTTTCCACTCATTGGACTGGTAGCTCAGACCTTCCCAGGTAGTTTGGGAGCGCTCTGAGAACAGGATCCGTCTCACATTCTAATCTAGCACTTGGCTCGATGCTTGGTCCATATTAAGCACTTAATCAATGCTTTTAACATTCATTCTTTCATTCATTTTCTCTGCACTCAGAATAGGAAAAAAAGGTACCCAGAGGCAAGTCAGAGAGTAGCAAAGTCCAAATTTGACCACTTTTCACTGCTTCACTGCTAAAAAGTTTCCTTTTGGAGGCAGTGAATTTCCATTCAGGGAAGGCTTAAGGGTCATTGCTGCATGTTGGTGTTAGATTAGAAGGCCTCCTTTCCAAGTCTGAGCCTGTGACTTTATGCTCCTATGACATCAAGGAAAATCCACTGATGCTCAGGTGGGTAAAGCTTTGGCAGAGGGTGTGTGATTAACATTGTCACATCTCTAAGGGCTATTCCTGGGGATGAGAGAATTGACTTCTGCTTGGCCTCCAAGAACAGGATTGTAACTAATGAGGGGAAGTCGTAGAAGGGCAGATTTCAACTCAACAAAAGGGGAAAAAAATCCAATAAGAAAGGACTAGCAATTAATGCTGTCCCCAAGTGGTCTGCTTTACATGGTGGTGAGCTTCCTATTACTAGAGAACAAATGAGTATCCAATAGGGATGTGGACAAGGACATTCCTGCTCAGGTTGAGATATAACTAAGTCCCTCCCATCTTTGGGATTTTGCCATCCCTCCCATGAGTCTGTGCTGAGGAGGGTTAAATGTGATGAGACTCTTGGAAGTGTGAAAGGAGGCTGAAAATCTTGCTTGGTTAATTCATGTCTGTGGGAGACTTTTGCTTTAGAAGATGGAAGAGTCTAAATGTTTTGAAGATCTAATGGACGGAGATTCTCATTCCTCCTTGGTCATCAATTCAGCCAGAGGGGATGGTGCAGGAATCTCAACTTCTATTTTCCCCAGCTAGTCTTCAAAGCTGCAGATGCTGAAATCCTGGTACGTTAGAGCTACAAGGATCTTCAATCTCCTCTTCAACCTCTTACAGATTAGACAGTTTAAGTTTAAGTGTCCCCCTACCTTTTTTAAACTACCTGATGTTTATTTTGTGTTCACTCATTAGAATGTAAACTCTTTAACAAGAAGGATCGATTCATTCATGTCTTATGTTCTTAGTGCCATGGGCAGACCCTGACACATAGTGAGTTACTTAATAAGTGCTTGTTGAGTGACCGATTGATTTGCAACAACTTGTCAATCACAAGTCTCATGAACTCTGATGACAGAGTTGGAAAGGACTCTAACCCCTATTAATTATAATATTTTTCCTCTAAATTATTTCCTATTTATCTTTACATAGTGCTTACTTTGCATATATTTGTTTGCATGTTCTCTTCCCCACTGAACTATAAGCTCCTTGAGGGCAGGTACTTTGCCTCTTTCTGTAACATCAGTGCTTAGCCCAGTGACTGGCACTTAGTAGGCATTTAATAAATGTTGATGGATTGATCATCTAGTCCCAGTTTTTGTTAGGTGCATCAGTCCATTCTTCAATACCAGCCACTCTCTTTTCAAATGTCAGAACTATGAGGGACATTTCCTACCCATCAAGGTTGCACATTCTATAATAGATGGCTCTCTCTATTTGCCAGTTCATCCTCATTTCCATCTGAAATCTACCCTTTTCACCTTCCCTATCCTACTCTTGCCCAAAAGGAGCAACCAAACAAATCTAACCCATTTTTCTCCATAACTTAGAGACTTATCCTGAGATTGCTTGGTTGTGAATGTTGTTTACATAATCTCTGCCTCACCAGAATGCGTGCTCCTTGAGATCAGAGAACATTTTTCTTTTTCTTTCTGTCCTCAGTACTGAACACAATGCTCAGCATATAATAAATGCTTAATTTCTTTTTTAATTGATTGATTGAAGCCAGCTAGCACTGTCTCTCTGAGTTTTTTCTTCTCCTGGTTAACTATTCCCACTTCCTAGGGAGAAAACTTATGAACTCTGACTGAAGCTGGAAGTATACTTTTAAAACTTTATTTTTCTGATTTCTTTTAGTGTTTTCTTTTGCAACATAGCTGCTATGGGAATATGTTTTGTATAAATTCATGTATATAATCGATATCGTGTTTCTTGATTTCTCAAGGGGTAGGAAGGAGAGAGCATTTGGAAATAAAAATTTTAATAAATGAATGTTAAAAAGTTCACATGTAATTGGGAAATATTTAGCAAAATAAACCTTTAAAATTTAAATATCTCTATTTCTACACCACCATCTCTAGTCTCTTCTTCCTACTTACAGGCATCCACCTGCAAAAATTCCCTTATTAGAATAAAATAAAAATGAAAAGTTTGAATGTATAAATCAAACATAAAGCTGGATTGGAAACTCATCCTTTTTGATTTCAACTATTTCCCAAAGAGAACAACAACAACAAAAAAAACAAAACCCTAATAAATCATCCCATCTCCCAACAGGCTTTTTTTCTGATACAATTGGGTCAATTCAAACAAATTATTTTTCTCCTTTCATTCTGTCAATCAGCAATCAGCTATGTTCAAGCACTGCGTTACCTCAGTGAGGCTTAGGAAGTGGATATCCGGAGAACTGAATGGTATTGCTATTTAAATTGTGCATGAATTAAGAGTAAAAAGGTTCAAGGGAGGGTAGGAAGGGCTCTTCTTAGAGGATTCCTCCTTGAGATTTGAACAAAACTCAGATGCATTCTCTTCATTCTAGTGATCTGCTGTTATTAGTTGGAAGTGAGAGACCTTTCGGAACTGCCTGTCACACTAATCCTGAGGCACAGATGTGCCGGGTTTGTTTCCCTTTCCCTGAACAATGCCATAGTGTTTCAGCATTTCCATAATTAGCTCGGTTTGCTGGGTGCCCAAGCAAATCCCCAATACAGTAACAAAGTGGCTTCTCATCTCTGCTGTTTGAAGAGTAAACATAGACTCCTCCTGACAGATGGCGGCTAGTCATCCAAAAGCAACTGGTGCACATTCCCCAAAGAACTCTACACGCTCTGTCTCCTTTTCTCTGCAGAAGGTGACAGGTAAGTCACGGGAGCCTCCACTGATGGCACTTCTAGCTGAAGGGCTTTGGCCATCAACCTCCTCTAGCCCAAGGAGTTTCTAGTGTTCCCTGAGGGTCCCTGTCCACTTCTGCTCCAGCCAAATGTCAGTAGGACCAGCTGAAATGTCAGCAAATGCAAACACTGAGGCTCCTGTAGAATTCCAGAACCAGTGCCTCTGCACTTTGGACAACTGGCTGAATTTAACTCCTTAGAGTATAGAGTGGAGTAGTGGGCAGAACTTGACCTGACCTGACCAGGATCTTTTTACCTAATTGGTCCAGTAGATAATATGCCTAGAGTCATTGAAAACCAGTGTCTAAATTTCGGAATTATGTTTTGCTCTCTTTCTTAGACATTACTGCCTTCTGAGCTCTCTACAATCAGGGCACTTCAGTGGACAACTCCCATGTCAGCATGTACTCCCTCCTCACCTTGGTCTCCCTGATTATCTTCATTATCCAGACACCATTGATAAGACACTCCAGCTGCTAGGAGCCTTCTCTCCCCAAACTATCTTATATTCAAGGTAGCTGAATACAACTTCTGCATTAAAATACAGAAAAGCTTGAATATTTTAAAGATGAAACAAGACTGAGATTCGCATTCCCCTTTGGCCATCAATCCATACATACTTAGTTAGACAGATAGTCAGAGAAACAGACAGGGAGGGGGAAAAAAGGGAAGGAGAGAAAGAGAGAGAGAGAAATATGAGAGACAGACAGAGGAGAGAGGAGGCAGGGAAGAGAGAGGAGACAGGGGAGAGAGAGAAAAAGAAAGAGAGAGAGAGAGAGAGAGAGAGAGAGAGAGAGAGAGACAGAGAGACAGAGAGACAGAAAGAAGATGAGGGGAGAGGAGAGAGATAGAAGGAGAAAGAGACAGAGACAGACAGAGAGACAGACATAGATAAGAGAGAGTATAGATAAATTTTAGGAGAGAGAAATGGCTGGATATTTAGACAAGCAAATGGACAGATAGCTAAGCATTTATTAAGTTTATAATGTGTAAGCTTATATATCAAACTAATGTTTACTAGACATTGTGCTAAATGTTGAGGATATAAATAGGCACAGAGATGTGTATGCAGAATGTACCAAAAGCCTTGGTGCAATTTTAAGCTATTGCCACTTAAATGTTATCTTCTTCAATAGAATAAAAGCTCTTTGAGGTTGGGATGGTTTCATTTTTGCCTTTGTATCCCCAGCCACACATAGTGTGTGTAAAAGATACTTTTTAAATGTTTCTCGATTCCTTGATTGCTACAGTGGCACAAAGGAAACAGGACTTGCCCTCAAAGATCTTACTTTCTCCTGGGGAGACGGTTGAGTATTCACAGAGTTTATAGAGAACAAACATTAAATCATTCAGGGAAAAAAGTACAAACAAGCAAGGGGTCCACAAACAACCTCCTGTCTGGAAGGGAGTGTCTGTGAGAGGTAGAAGTATAGAAGGAGCATGTTTCCATAAGGAAAGAGAGATTCATCTTGTAGATCTTTATTTTTTCTGCCCATCAAATGAAAATAACAGTGAGAATAAAATTGGTGGGATCCTTATACTGCAAAAACACATACACATATAAAAATGCATTTCTCAAAGAAAAAGTGCTTACAGTCTGCAAAGCCCATAACCTGGTGGTGGACTTACAGCCAGTAGTCTTGGGTTCTAGACCTATTCAACCAGCAGTTTGCTGCTGTTATTCCTTTCCCATTCTGTGCCCCATTTCCTTCTCTGTAAAATAATTGAATTGAATTAAATTAAATTACTCTGTTCCCTGCCATCCAGTTTCAGATGTCCAAAAGATAGCTAGCTCATGATGAGGCGACTGAAGATCAGCAGAGACCTTTAGATTAGGTATAGATCAGAGACCCATTTGCATTGAAGTTGAGGAGCTTACCAAGCCATAACAAACAGAGGAAAGAGAAATGGGATCAGGTCACAGCTTTGGAGGACATTCAGGACCTTGGATGGAAATCCTCTCAAGAAGATCCAGGAATGGTCTGTTAGACTGAGGAAGAACCACTGGGCTTGGAGGCCCTTCTCAGTTCTAATGTTTATTAGCCTTAGTGCGAGTTGAACCCTCCAGAAGAACAACATGCTTACATTGCCAAGTTCATTCATTCACCCTGATTTTGAGTAGCTCAGAGCTGAAAATTTCTACAATCAAGGCACTAATAATTGAAAACATCAAGCCCATTTATTCTAATCCGGTGTCCATAAACCTAGTTGGTCACACTCTACAATTCTATCAAGGTTAATTTTCTACTTTAAATAATCCTTTTCAATATAATATTGTCATTTGTCATTATGGGAGCCTGATTTCATACTCTTGCTCTCAAAAATAACATTTCCTAAAGTCCCATGACTTCAAAATCTCAGAAGGTATCTGCTCTAATAATAAAAATGGAAAGAAGCTCATACTGTATGACCTTCCACAAGTCAAATTTCTTTCCGCCTCAATTTTCTTCTTAAGAAAATTGGGGAATTGGGCTAGATGGTTCCCAATGCATCTTTTTGTTCTGAATCCTGTGATTGCAAAGAATGAGACACTAGTATAATGGATAGGGTACAGGACTTGGAGCAAGAACTGAGTTCAGATCCAACCTTAGATACTACTAGAGTCCCAAAGCAAGTCACATAAGTTTTATGTATCTCACTTTCCCATCTATAAAGCAGGATTCAAAATAGCACTTAGCTCACAGAATTCATGTGAGGATTAAATGAAATAAAATAAAATATGTAACAGGCCTTGAAAACCTTAAAGGGTTATATGAATGCTTATTATTATTATTATTATTATTATTATTATTAACCACATAACCCTGAGTAAGCCATTTGACCTTGTCTCATCTGTAAAATGAAAGATGTGGATCCAGTGATCTCTAAGATCCCTTTTAGCTCTAAAAATAAGATTCCATGAATCTGTACATGAAGCACACATTACCAAATGATCTCCCACCTTCTGTTTGAACACTACAAGACATGAAGACACGGGGAGTCTCATTTTTTACTTGTGAACAAAATCCCAATACTCTTTTTAAAGAACAGAGGGGAATCAGTCTTCTTTTTGGTAGAGAACTCATTGTCTCCCCAGTCTATAATTCTCTCTGTGACAAAAAATACCTGATTTTACCACATGCCATCAAACACAAATCAATGTCATCATTGTCATTATTAATAACATTATTTCGAGCCAATTCAATTGTACCAACATTCTGTTCTCGCTCCACTGAGGTCCTTCTATGTCGCAGGTTGATTTGGAGATGCTCAAAGGCAAAGGAGGGTCCGGGGAGGCTGGTCTGGCTTCGAGTTTGCCCTGATGTTGGGCTCTGTTCTTGTTCTGAGAGAGCTCAGGGAGGGGACATTCAGCTCCCAGGACTAAGTAGGCCACCAGAACCCGCTTGTTTCCAGATATAGGCATCAGAAAACAGCGGGTGAAGTTCTGGAGGTGGGTGGTTGCATCCATAGCCATGGATTTCGTGATCACCTCCCAGCCATGAGAGGTGGTGCCTGCCTTTGTAAGTAATGAGTTCTCTCCTCACTGGGGGTCTTCAAGCAGAGGACAGCTTAGAATGCTCTCCCTCATCCTCTGTCTCTTGGAACCCTGAGCTCCTTAGAAGATCCAGATCAAACACCACCTCCTGTATGAGACCTGTCTACAGTAGAGACCTCTTCTTACCCATGATTTGCATTTTTTTTTTCTGTAGCATTCACTTATCTGTGATCTTGTGGTTTGCCACCCCCTCTCCCAGACTATAAACTCTCTGAGGGCAAGGACTTTCAGAGAGTTTTCAGCTCTGCCTTTGTTTTTCCAAAACCTAAGAGAACACCAAAGAAATTCTTCAAATTAATAAATGTGGGTTGATTAATCGAATGAGAAAGAGAGAAATGAATACAACTATGTGTGAATTGTAGTTATTATGAATTAATTTACAATTGCATATCACTTTAAGGGGGGCAAAGTATTTTCACACACACACTTAGCTTAGTGCCTCCCCGGGGAAGGAGTTAGGGCAGGGATTCTCACTCCTGGAGCATAATCGATTCAGGATTTATTCAGAATTCAGAATTCAGAAATTCAATTGTGAATTTCTGCCCTGTTCCTACTAGCAGTTGGAAACATCTCTGCCTCTTTTTGGGTCTCAATTTCCCCTTCTGAATGATTTGAACTAGATTATCTGAGTACAACTTTTAAGAGAGAATCTTCTTTATTTCCTTTAAAATTTTTATTTAATATTTTTTCCCAATTACATGTAAAAATAATTTTAACTTTTTTTTTTTCAAATTTTGAGTTCTAAATTCTCTCCTTCCTTCCTTTTCCCCCATTGAGGAGGCAAGCAACTTGACATAGATTATACATTTATTGTCATGCAAATTTCCATGTAAATCATTTAGTGAAAGAAAACACAGATTAAACAACAACAATAAAAACAACCCAAGAAAAGCATCTTTGATCTGCATTCAGGTTCTACCAGTTCTTTCTTTCTTTTCTTTCTTTTTTTTTTTAATAACTTTTTATTGATAGAACCCATGCCAGGGTAATTTTTTACAGCATTATCCCTCACACTCACTTCTGTTCCAATTTTTCCCCTCCCTCCCTCCACCCCCTCCCCCAGATGGCAAGCAATCCTTTATATGTTAAATAGGTTACAGTATATCCTAGATACAATATATGTGTGCAGAACCGAACAGTTCTCTTGTTGCACAGGGAGAATTGGATTCAGAAGGTATAAATAACCCGGGAAGAAAAACAAAGATGCAAGCAGTTTATATTCATTTCCCAGTGTTCTTTTTTTGGGTGTAGCTGCTTCTGTCCATCCTTGGTCAATTGAAACTGAATTAGCTCTCTTTATCGAAGAGATCCACTTCCATCAGAATACATCCTCAAATAGTATCATTGTTGAGTCTACCAGTTCTTTCTTTGGAAATAGACAGCCCTTTTTACCAGAAGTCCTATAGAATTGTCTTGGATCATTGGGTTGTTAAGAACAGCTAAGTCTCATAGATGATCATCATGCAATGTTGCTGTTATTATTTAAATACTCTCCTGATTCTGCTCATTTCACTTTGCATCAGTTCATGTAAGTCTTGTGGTTTTTCTGAGAGCATTTTGCTCATCATTTCTAATATCGCAATCACAACTTGTTCAACCATTCCCCAATTAATGGGCATCTCCTCAATTTCTAATTCTTTGCCACCATTAAAAGTGCTCTAAATAAATATGTCTGTACACATAGATCCTTTTCCTTTTTCTTTTTCTATCTCTGGAATACAGACCTAGTAGTGGAATTGCTTGGTCAAAGGGTATGCACAGTTTTATAGCTCTAGAACCAAATGAATAGTTCTAGAATGGTTGGATCAATTCACAACTTCACCAATAGTACATGAGTGTTTTAATTTTCCCACATCCCCTTTTGGAGGGATTCAATAGCTGTTTTCCAGTATCTAAATGGTCACTACTGAGCAGAAATTAGACTTTTCCTGTTTGGCCCCTGAGTACAGAATTAGAAGCCACAAGTTAAAAGTGAAGACAGAGTTTTAGGTGAGGGGGGTGGGTTAGAATGTGTGGAGCAGGGGAAAGCATCCTGGCTTTCTAGTCAGAGGACATGATCATCTTTATCTTTATATTTCCAATCCTGAGTCCTGCATCTTTCACTATAACATATGGCGTGTGTGTGTGTGTGTGTGTGTGTGTGTGTGTGTGTGTGTGTGTGTATGTAAGATCATCTGAAAGAAACACAGACCATTTTTCTGTTTAGGAAATGATGTAAATTGTTTTTCTTCCTCTCCCCAGGTACCTCTAACAGGCTCTGCATTTAAATAGCTACCTAAGTCACCTGGGAACCTTTTCCCCCAATTAGCTATTCTATTTCTCTGCTCTATTTATCTAGGGAACTGGGGAGGTCACTGACTCACCCCAAAACTTCCCCCCTCACATTCCCTCATAGCAGGGAGCCATTGAAAGCTCTGTTGCTGAAATGCCACAGGCACAAGATAGGAGCACATGCCCTGGAGGGAGTCAAATGCTTTCTAGTTGGGTGACCTTTACCTTTCAATAGACTAAAGGCAGTTCTTACCCTGAATCTCTCAAGCCTAGCTATTTACTTATTGAATTTCTTCTTATAATGGCACAGAATGAGGTTCAATCCAACCAGAGCAAAGAGATAAGTGGGTGCTTGCTTTTGGGGAGTCTCTTTGCCCCCCCAGATCTTAGTCATGTCCATAATTAGCCTCTGGCAGGGACACCACTGGGGATTCCAGCTGTCCTTTGAGAATGTGGAGCAGCAAGGGCTGGAATGTTGTGGGCTATGTTTGGCTCACCTAGTACCATAATTGGGCAGGCAAGAGAGTTGAACCAGGGGGATAGGAGAGCAGCAGCTGTTGTCCATAACTCTCATGTGGGCGCTAGCTTTTCTGCACGAAGAGTATGAGGTCCAAATAAGGAGAGCCCAGGTTTCTAGGCTACTATCCCCTGTGCTGACCCTTATAATGGGGCAATCTCATTATGGCAGAGAAGTAAAGTTCTTATGGGCTAGTATTCCTGCTTATGGCTTAATTTCTAGGCCTCTCTGTTTTCCCTATCCCATGTCTCTCCATAAAAGTGGGGGCTATGCCATAAGCTACCTGGGATTCTGAGCACGAGAGCCCAATGGCCTGGGAAGTGTCTCGTCTCCATTCTCTCTGCATCCTTCGATTGGAGGGCCCAGCACCCTACCCCTTGGGACTTTAAGAATCTCTGTACATACCTGCTTCCACCCTTCTCTGTTCCCTACAAGGCCACTTTGGCAGCTTGCCGCTCCCCGGTACACAAAGCAGCCCTGATATAATCTCATAATTGTCCCTTTCTGCCATAATGAAAAGTGCCAAGAGCAAACGGGTTTCTGAAAATTGGTTTTCTCCGTCCTTTGACGGTGGCAGGCTTGGCGGCATGTAATTAATTCAGTGCCGAGTGAAAGCCCGGTCCGGATGCTTGAATTGGGCTTCTGGAAGCTCTGAAAAGAGCTGTTGGCTGAAAATGTGATTATCCCCAATGCGAGACCCTGGAGCAGTTCACGGTGGCTGAGAATAAATGCACACACATCCGGTTATTGTCAGAAACACTCATTTAGCTCTGGTGCTCTTCATATTCACTGATGCAGAAACCACAACTAAGTACCCATAAATGTCATCTTCGGAGAAAGGTCCCTAGATCTGACAATCGCTATGGCCTCCGGAGGCTGGGCTCTTCCATAGGGTTATCAGGGCACTCGATGGCAGTTAAAAATGATTCTTGGGATGTCCCAGTTTCTTAATGAGACTTTCAGAAACCCCAGGAATATTAACAGTTAAGTAAGAAATTGGTTATTACAAAATATTTTATAATGATTTATGGAGGGCAAAGCCCTTTCTATATAGAGTGGGACCCAAAAGTCTTGGCACTGCTATAAGCTTAGGCAGGTCCTGCTGTTATCCCCATTTTAAAGATGGGAGAACAAAGTTTGAGAGTAAAATGACTTGGGGAGGGTCAACCAGCTAGCGCGCATTTAGGGTTCAGCCCTTCCTTTATTCAGTATATGCTAGAGATCATATCTAAGATGCTAAAAATCTCAGAATCTAGAAATCATAAAATCACAAACTATGAAACCTAGAATCTTAGAACCTTGGGTTAAAGATGTAGCTGCTCCCTTCACCCATGCAGATTGCCACTCCATCCCCACCTGCAATTCAATTTAACTCAACAAGATATCATTAAGTGCCTACTTTGCACAGGGTTTCCAGGACCCAAAGGGGAAATAAATAATTTTTATTTCAAATAATACGATGACAATAAATATTATTTATTAAAAAGCAAAGTAAATGACAATAGATTTGCTCTTCAGGACTTAGATTTTCATAGTTGGAGATTCTTAGCTCTAGCTTTCCAGACATCTCCCCAGAGAGAGGTTACGTTCAGGAGGAGCTGCCCTCTTCTCCTTTTCACATTTCAGGAAGACCAGGGAAGCCCTGGGGCTGCCCATTTATTATTCCTAGCTTTTGTTAGGAGCCACATCCTCAATGATGTCCTTGCTGACACTTCTCCAGAGCAAGGCATTGCTAGTAACATTGCACTTTCCCTAACCCCACCATGGGTCCCTTCATTGCCCTTTAAATCACCTGCAATTCTGGTCTTCCTGAGGTCATGGTGTTCAGTGATTTATAACCACAAGGCAAAAATCAGCAATAAAGAGGTTTCTGTGGGAAGAAAACACACATACAAGATGGCGGACCATTTTTCCAAGTGCAATCTGTCTTTGACTCTGGGCCCAGCTGCTTGTATGTTTTTAAAATCCATTCATGGTGCATTTGCTGATGGACCAAGGTCAAGGGCTACCCATTCATCCATGAATCTGCCCCTCAGCTGCATGGTCTCAAGTACTCAGTTTACTTCTTTGGGTTCCAGTCACTTCATCTGCAAAAAGCCAAACTACACCATTTCATGAAGGCATAGGGAGGATCAGAAGGAGAGAATATATGTAGCCATTTCCCATACCGTAAATTACTTTAGAAATGCTCACTGTAATGATCATTCTTCTCAGATTTAGGAGGACATCTAGGTAGTTCAATGAATAGAGCACTGGATGTAGACACAGGGAGAACTGAGTTCATATTTGGACTCATATATGTAATAGCTGTGTGACCCTATTTGCCTCACTTTCTTATCTCTGAAATGAGCTGGAGAAGGAAATGGCAAACCACTCCTGCCAAGAATACCCCCAATGGGGTCATGAAGTATCAGACATCACTGAAAAAAAATGACTGAACAACAAGAAGAATTAAAGGGTATTGGGTTTAAGAGGGGCCGTTCCAGTTCTCATTTTTCCTGCCTTTCCTTTGAGATTACTTCCAGTTCATCCCGTTCATGCCTTGTGAGGACACTGCTAACATTCTATAGTCTTAAGTTCTAATGTTCTTTCCGCCTCTCGTGTTCCATCTTTAAGCATCTAGATTTTCAAGATTCTTCTCAGCTCTGACAGTCTTTGCACCTCCCCAGATCCCTGCCATGGAGATTCACAAACAAACCTGTTATTTGCTGAGGGCTTAATTAATTGTTGGTAAAGTCTAAATGGGGAAAGACAGGTTTCCTCTGACTGACAATTCTGCAGGTAATTTGATGTTTGTTTCTCTTGGTTCCCAGGGGCGGCTCAGGAAGGAAGAGAAAGGGAAGGGGGGAGGGAAGGAAGGAAGCCTCATAGACCTGAACCTAGACCCAATAGCTCCTGGGCCCAGAGTTTCTGCCTATGGCTTGGCCCAGGTCTTGTGTTCCTCTGCCCCTGTCTCAGACCCACACACTCTCTACTATTCTGATGGCCGCAGTGACTGCTTTCATACACAACATCACCTTGGGTTCAAAGCAAACTATGGTGCCTGGAAGGCCCCACTGGCCATAGGGAAGGGCTTGGGCTCCATCTGCCTTGTGCTTCCTCCTGGCTTGCACAACATGAGAAAGTGGGATCGTTACAGGTTAAACTATTTTTATGAACAATATTTCCCTCCATCGGGGCTATATAAGCAGCCAGACTCCCCCGGTCTCATTACTTCTCTGCCCAAGAGCCATCAATGATTCTTGACTGTATATTCATCATTGCTCTGATATCCCATGTCCTCAGACCCCCTCCCAGCCTTAACTCCCATTCTAAGGCCCTCCTAGCCCTAACCTCCCCTGTTTTAAAGCCCCTTCCAGCTCTGACACCCCCTGTTCTTAGCCTTCTCCCAGCTCTGACACCCCCTGTTCTTAGCCTTCTCCCAGCTCTGACCTCCCCTGTTCTCAGTCCCCTCCCAGCTCTGACATCCCCGTTCTCAGCCCCTCCCAGCTCTGACATTCAATGACTTCAATCTATGCCCTCACTCACATAACATCCTTTTGGATTTCCCAGTAATTAGATCTTGCCTCTCCTACCACATCACAACCTGAGAATCTCCAGAGGGGATAATCAGCTAGTTCTGTGGATTCTGGGACTTGGCCCATATTCTATTAGTTAATGACACCCATGTCTTCTAACAAAGTGCTTGGCAGTGAAGGAACCAAAGTCAGGGAAAATTATATCGGAGAAAAGGGGAACCCCAAGGGAGCAGACAGAGCAAAGTCTGAGAACTGGGGGGGGGGGGGAATGCCCTTCTCTTTCTCTAAGGGCAGCCTGGCTGGGGGAGGGGCCTGGAATCTGCATTACATGAAGACCAATGGGAGGAACCAGGGCCTGTTCACCTAAAAAAGAAAAGGCTTGGAGAGGAGGCAGAGGGAGATAGGAGAACTTTCTTCAGGTCTTTGGATGACAAATTAGATTTGGTCTGCTTCCACTCAGAAACCCATGAGGATCATTGAGTAAGGGGGAAGCCGAGACCCAGATGGCTTCCTGGAATAACCTCCCACCATTAAAAGTGTGTGGAGGTGTGCTTGGGAAGGGGGGCAATGCTGTCTTCCCCTTACTAGACATCTTAGATCAGAGGCAGAATGAATCCAGAGGGTGGGTATATTGTAGCAGAATTCCCATCTGGAGCTGGGTCAGCCTTCAACATCCCTTCCTGTGGTCAAATCTTGGGATTCTATAATTCCTTTTTATGTTGCTCATTCCTAGCATTGGACATGGTGCACTGTATTAAGGAATGACCTTTCCATGTCACTCCCACTTAGGGGAGGGGAGAAGCACAGGAGAATCACCAGGCTGAGTGTCAGGAGATCCGAGTCCTCCCCCAAGCAGGGTCTGACTGGTATTATCTCTGGCCTCCAGTGTCCTTACTTGTAGAGTGATCTCTGAAGCAGTCTCCTTTTAACCTGAGCCTTCTAGCATTCTTATCTGGAGGGGCAAGAGAATTTTAAGAAGCTAGAACACGGGAGAGTAAAAGGAAGGAATATGTGAAGAAAGACTAGCTAGGTTGCCCTCAGGTTCCCTTTAATACAGTTATCTCCCCTCATTAGAGCAGGGGCTCCTTTTAAGCCCCTTTTCTGCTTGCATCCCCAGTACTTTGGCACACAGTAAGCACTTAATAAATGCTTTCCCACTCATTTATTGTATACCTGCTACATCTCCCAGGAGAGTGTAGGCTCCCTGAAGGCAGGCATTAATTCATTTTATTTTCTTTGGATTTTATTCCCAGCACCATGCATAGCACCCAATGCACAGAAATTACTTAGTAAGTTTTTGTTGACTAGTCAAAGGGATTCTTTTTCATTTTTTGGCACACAGTAGGCACTAAATCAATGCTTACTGACTCAGAGTCTGACTCTTTGAATGTGGTGATAGACAAAAGGAGTGGATGGGACAGATATAGTGGTAGAATTGGCTAGACTAGGTTGGATATTGGAAGTGTGGGTGGGAAGGGAGCAAGAAGGAAAATTGGAGTATGATTCCAAATATCCAGGAGTGTTGGAAGGAAGATGGGTGCATGGTAACTTCCTTTTTGGAAGATGCCTTAATATATCCAAAGTGGGGATGTTCATCAGGCAGGTAATAATATAGGATAATATTCATTTCCAAAGAGAGAAGGCAATAGGGAATCAGTGAGTTTTTTGAGCAGGGGGATAGCATGATTAGGCTTGTGATTTAGGAAGATAAGTCTGAATCTGACTATGTGAACAAGCTAGGTGAGAGGAAAGACCAGGTAGGAAGATCAATCAGGAGGACCTTGTAATAGTTCAGACAAGAAGTGATGAAGGAGGGCTAGTGGAGAGGAAGGGAAGGGTGTGAGAGATGCTGAGGAGGTCGAGTCAAAAAGAGCAAAAGGTAAGGAAGAGAGAGGTGCTGATTGTGATTGAAATTTTGACCTTGAGCACCTGGGAGAAGAGGGATGAACCCCACAAAGTAAGGCAGGATCATGGGAGGGGAGAGATGGAAGATTACTCCTGTGTTCATGGAAAGGTTAGAGAGATTCTGCTTCTCCCAGCACTGAAAATGCTCAGTAAAAACCCTTGTTCTACAGAGCCGCTCATCACCAAGGAGCAAAGTCAGCCTTGATGAGTCAGAAGGAGAGAAAATTGGATTCCTCCTCAGAATTCTGACTCAGGTGTTGCCCAGGCACCCAAGTGAAAATGGACATAATTTTCATCTGGGTGTTCTGATAATTCCAGATGGTCAGAGGATTGGGGATAGAGGCGAAGAGATATGGATTTTCTGACAGAGCTTTTCTAGTTTTATCTATATGTGTTGTGATGGACAGAGGGGGCCAGGTATAATGCAAATAATATGGAATATGAAGTATAGGAAGGGAAGGGAAATAAGGGGAGGGGAAGGGAAGGAAAGGGAAAAAGGAAAAGGAAAGGAAGGGAATGGGAAAGAAGAGGGAAGAGGGAAGAAAAGGAAAGGAAAGGGAAATGGTAAGGGAAGGGAAAAGGGAAAAAAAAGAAGGGAAGGAAAGGGAGACAGGAGAGGACAAAAGAGGAGAGTAAGAAAAGGAGGGAGTCTTCATCTGATATTAATCTTGGTAACCCTGGGCAAGTCATTTGTCCTTTTCTGAGGCTCAGTTTTCTCATCTGTAAAATGGGGATAATAATTCCATCCTATCACAGTGTTATTATCCACTAATTATCTAGAAATTATTGTGGATCTACAGTCTACCAGGCATTGTGCTAGGAGTGGGAAGAGAAAATCAAAAAAGAAAAGGTCCTCACCCTTAAGAACCCAGTCTTATATTGAAGGAGACAACATGGACATAATAAATTCATTATGATAAGATGTCTTTAGCAGCTGGACTTTTTCAACCTCATGAAATGGACCAATTGCTCACACTGACATTGCCCTTCATAGTTAATAAAATGCTTTCCTGATCATTATCTCAACCCATCCTTACTGCAGACCCATGAGGCAGGCACCTCCTTTGTACCGAGGGAAATTTCAGAGCTGGAAGGTCACAGGATAGGTCAGTGGTAGAGCCAGGCTCTACCCAGGCTGCTTGCCTCCAAGTTCAAGGCTCGTTATATTGCCTGTGTGTCACTTCCCGCTGGCTCAGTTGATCAAAATCCCACAGGAAAGAGGTCGAGGGCAAAGGTTCTATCCTCAGATAAAACTCTAGTCTTTGTCTTTCTCAGCCTAACTGTTCCTCTCCAGGGTCTGCCCCAAGTAGAACTGAGGGAGGGACTGTGGATGTTGTAGCCAGATCCCAATCAATCCCTGCTCTAGGGAGGACAGTCCCGATAACCCCATAGTTTATAACCCTACAGTTATAATCTTTAAGACAATGCCCTGAGCTTCCCTGACTAATGGGAGACTGATGCTAACATCGACCCATAAACATTTAAGAATGCTTTTAATAGATGTTACCAAACTAGAATACTCATCGTTTCCAGGCTACATGGGTGGGAAAGCTTTTCAAATATAGGAACCTTGCAGAAGAGATCAAAATCATGTGGCAATAATCTGGGATGTATGTCCCAGACACAGAAATGCACAAATGTCATTCCTCAAGACAGGATCAGTCAGCCTACGAAAGATGAGCTGACATCCCAATACTTATTCAATTGCAAAAGTCATGATTTTGTAATAGTCTGTAGAATATCAGACATTTTAAAAGAAAGTAGAAGAAAGACCGATCCTAGGACTTTTTCCTAATGCCCATTGAATACAGAACAAGAAGAGCAGGGACTATTAAGGATAATTACTTATATTTGCTTCCTTATCAGCCCTGAAATGAGATCTAACATTTCCTATCCCCCACTAAGAAGAGATACAAAGGAAAATAAAGATATCTGTTTCCTCTTTTTTCCTTTTCTTTTACCCTTCTGCTTCCTGTTCCCCCCCCCTTTTTTATTACCATTCCTTCCTTCCTTCCTTCCTTCCTTCCTTCCTTCCTTCCTTCCTTCCTTCCTTCCTTCCTTCCTTTCTTCCTTCCTTCTTTCCTTCTTCCCTCCTCTCTTCTTTAATTTGCTTACTGAGTTCCATTTTCATTTTCTTCCTTCTTCTGATTCAATCTCTCAGTTTCTGTGATGCTGTTTCTCATTTCCTCTTTCTTTTCTACATCTCTCTCATTCCCTCTGCCAGTTTCTCATATGTTAATAATGGCTCTAGGTAGAGCTCATTCTCCAACAATTGGGCTTGCTCAGGTCATCAGGAATCTCAGCTGGGCGCTCATGCTAGCATCTGGGAAAGAGCCTGACTCTAAAAATAAGCTTGTTCAGGCAGCCTAGGAGCAGCTGGGGGAGCTGCCTGAAGCTCCGAGGAGGTCTGAGCCTCCCTCGGCACAGGCCAGAGTTCTGTTACCCAATTAATCCACTCACCCACATGCAGGAATTTGGCGACACTGGGGCAGCTGGTGCCCAAGGGACAGGAGTGACAGGTGGCTTCCTGGAATAGATCACAGGGCCACTGCTAACACAAGGCATGGTCAAGGGCACACATGTGCACAGAGACTCAGACCCTCTTGTTGGATATCCCTGGGGTAGTAGCCAAGGAGAGAGGCTCTCCATCAAAGGGGGAAGTTCTCCCTAGACCCTTTTATCCTTTGTTTCCTTAGTATCACTCAGGGGACCCAGGAAGCCTTGATGAATCACTGAGGAAGTCTGTTCTCTATTTCTCATTCCCAGATTGCAACATTCTGGTCTTGCCTGTTAACACTGCCAATAAGCAAAAGAATTTAAACTCTACTACAAACGAGGGATGCTAAGCTAGGGGAAGTCACATGGGGTGATAGTTCAACTCAAATCCAATAAATTCAACTAGCATATATTAAGCACTTAGGTCCTATATGCAAGATTCTATTCTGGAATTGGAGCTGGGAGATCCATCTCTGTCACTTGCTGATTATGAAATCTGACATAAGTTCCCTATTCTCCCTAGGCCTTCTTGTTCATTTCTTTTTCTGGACAATGGGGGAATGGAGAATAAAGTCAAAGGAGACAGTTGGTAGTTAGCTAGTAAGGTCCCTTACAGATCGGGTATCTTGCTTTGATATTGGAGCCCAGGAAAGAGCTCAGTCTTGAAATCCATGGTAAATGGCCTCATTGGGTGACTCATTTGTAAACTGAGCTATCTAGAACAAAGCCTTGATGGGCTACCAAATACTCCCTCCATTCAGAACTCTTACTTCAAGGAGATCAGAGACTACAAGAAGGATTAGGGACACACAGAACTGGAGAGTTGAGATCTAGAGAGATTTCCTCCAGATAGCTCCAAGAGGTAGTCTGCTGTCAGGGCAAGGGCATTGAACTTGGAATTCCTAGCTGTGTGACAGATATTTTCTTTGATCTGTTCTCTAAAATGGGTATAATGCATTTTGCATGCCTGACCTTTCATGGACACATTGTGAGCAAAGTACCTTATACACCCTGAGGCTCTATAGAAATATGAGTTAGAGGAAGAAAGCATAACTTCAGTAGCAATTACTAAGGAGCACACTTCTGATTGCTAGCAGTATTGTCACTAATTTCTACTGAGGTTGATAAAGAGGCAGTTAGGAAGGTCTAGCTTCAAATACTGCTTCTGATACATCCTAGCTGTGTGTCTCTTGATCAAGTCATCTAACTATCCCAGCACCTCCCAAAGATTATAATTTGAACAGCAGATGGCAATCTGCACTAGAGGAGGGAATTTTCATCATGGGAATTCTCAACCAAGATGAAATCACAGGTCCCATCCCAAACAAAAAACAAATCCCCCTTCATGGGCAAGGAAGCAATAGACACATTTCCTTTGGGGGCTTTCAGCAGAAGGGAAGTAGGTAAAGAGCTAGATCCCAAAAATATCCACATTGCATTTGTTTGTTTATTGATTTTTTTTACACTGACGTTATATCTTGATATATAACTCTCCTTCCCCAGCATTAAATCATCCATCCTTTTTAAGAGAGAAAAATAGTGCAGCGAAATCTTACTCTTCCCCTACTTGAATTTAAGCTTCCTGGAAATAGGGATCACTTCCTTCTTTGTCTTTCTATCCCCCATATCCAGTATAAATGCTGGCACATAGTAGGTATTTAATAAAAGCTCGTGGTTTGATTGTTTGATGGATGGATGCAATGACTTTCCACGCTATGCACTCTGCAAAGACTCTGCAAACTGTGTAACTGTGCAAAAACTGTAAGCTAGAACGGGTTTGGTAAATGTTAAAGCTTATTAAAAAACCATGACGCACTTTGTAACTCTAGAGGGCTTTGTAGTGCTCCCACCATGGTAGGGCTGATTATTACTCTGTATAGCATGGATATAGCTTTGCTGGAGTTGGGAAACCCCCAGGGTTTTGAAGCTTTGTATTTGTTCTCTTCCTGGGAAGGGGAAATCTAGCAAAACTTCAGCCCAGTAGGACTTTCCTTGACCAAGGGCTGAGTGTACTTTGGGCAGCCATTGATGTGGGATGGTAAATCTCTGTTGATAATACTCTCAAATAATCTCTAAGCTACACAACATGCCTCAGGGAGACGGTGAAGAGATGGTTTCCACCCTCTAACCCTTCTGTTCCCACAATTCAAAGCTGGTAGGAGAGCTAGATAGAAGAGGGTAAGAAATTGTTTTTGTCTGACCCTCTCATTGTAGAGAAGAGAAAACTCAGACCCAGAGGGGTGAAGTGATTTATTGGTGGTTATACTGGGAACAGAGAAGGATCTGAACCCAGAACCCTGAATTCTCAATCTGATGTGAACTAGAAAGCATTGTAGAGACTATCTTATGCAACCATTTTCTCAGTGCAGGATTCCCCTCTACCGTCTCTTGAAGGTCATTCAGACATTACTCAAACACCTGCAGTGTTGGGGGGAAGGAGTTGAAGAGCTCACTACCTCATCAAGCTGGAAGACCTCTCTAATCATTATAATGTATTTCCGTATATTGCCCTGAAATCTTCCTCTCTGTACCTCTCACAGCAGTTCTGCCCTCCAGGTCCAAGAAGAATAAAATTAATTCTTCTCAGTGACAACCCTTCAAATACTTGAATATCAAAGTTAGAACTAAGGTGAGAACATCTGAAGCTTTATTCCAGGGACCTGACAGCACTTCTAGTCTTTCAGAATCATAAAAACAAGAGAGGTAAACATCTGCTTGGCAGGAATAATTGATTAAAGTAGGAAACGAGCAGCACTACTATTTCAAACTTCCCATAGAGGAAGAGATTTCCTATAGAGATGGTGAGATCCATTGCAGATAAGATTGTGCTGATTACATTAAGCTTTAGAATGTTACAGGGACTCCCCAATGAACCCCATTACTATCCACACAGGAAGTACCAAGTGGATGACAAATGCTTGTTGCACAGGTGAAGGCGACTCATTGGACCACTCCATCAGTACATGTAGCTTGGCTGGATACATAGATAACATGCATAGCCAAAATCTGGACAGGAAGAGGAGAGCAGGTTGGATTGCCTCTGGGACATTCAACAATGTTTTCAGTGAAGCCCAACTGCAAATACACAAACACACAATCATACACACTACAGTAGCAAGAGCAGCTTTCTATTATCAGTATTCTAATGAAGGGCAGTATAGTATAGTGGATAGAGCTAGCCTTAGCATGAGGAAGACTTGGTGTAGTTTCCATCTCTGACAAATACTGTACCATCCTCCTCCCCTTCTTTCTCCTCTTCCTTTCCTTTTTAGCTCATATACATATTTAATGATGTGATTCAGTGATGACTAGCAAGTCACCAAAATTCACTAATTTCAGATTCCTCATCTGTAAAAGGAGGAGAATAATACTTGTGTAGTATACTGGATTTAAAGCCAGGAATACAAAAATTCAAGTGCTGACTGATCTTTACGGAACGTGTGATCAGGCTGAAGTAATAACTTCTTAGAACCCAGGAAATGAGTTAAACTATGATTTTGTAGAACATGAACCTACTATGTGCTACTAGAGGGAATCTTCTCACTGGGAGTTCTTTAAGCAAATAACATCATAAGTCTGAGTCAACTTTCCTAGGATCCTGAATATCTATGAATCATGGAACAGATAGATGATAAAATTATTAACCAAATTAATCCACATTTATATAGTCATATATATATGTCTATATATATGTCATATATATATATATATACATTTATATGACTATGGTTTTCAACATACTAGTTCATATGAGTTTATTTAATCAAAATTACTGGTAACCCCAGTGGCTGATGGAATGACAATTGGTGGGCTAAGATAGGCTATGGTTGACAAATACTTAGTATGTGGTATGAAGTCTCAGTCTAAACTCCAATTTCTGCCAGGCTGCTGTCCAGCTTTCCTAGTAGTTTTGTCAAATAGGGAATCTTTCCCTCAGTAACTGGGGTCTTTGCATTTATTAAAAAATTATGTTATGGTTTGCTTTTATATAATGTGTACCTAGTCAATTCCATAGATGACCACTTAAAAAAACCAATACCAAATTGGTTTAATGATAATTGCTTCATAGAAAGCTTGAAGTCTGGTCCTTCCTTCCCACTTTTTTTTCATTATTACACTCGCTCCCAATGGTGACTTTCACACAGTAAATGGTATAAGAAACATCATTGAATATGTATATGAGCCAAAAAGGAGAAGAAAATAGTGAAGATGATGATGATGAAAAGAAGGATGAGGATGAGGAGGATACAACTAACTTTTATGTGGTATTTTAAGGTTTGCAAAGCACTTTCCAAATATTATCTCATTTTATGCTCACAACTACCGTTGTGCTGGTATTATATCCGTTTTTAAAAAGAGGAAATGGAGGCAGATGGTGGCTAACTGACTTGCTTAAAGACATAGTTGGAAGTATCTGAGGCTGGATTTGAATTCTGGCATTCGTGCCTCCAGGCTCAGTGTTCTATCCATTGTGCCAGACTCTGAAGGACAGTACCTTGACGATGAGACCTTCTTTAAAGAACCAGAAGATAGCCTCCAGATCATGGTGGGGGAGAGGATCTTTATGGGTTTTTTTTGTGTATATATATATATATATATATATATATATATATATATATCCCAGAATCATAAGGACTGGAAGACCTGGGGAGCCTGGCACCTGCAGCTGTCAAACAAGGACCCACCAAAGTGACTCTGGGGCTGTCTTAGAAGAGGTGACTCATGAGGACATGAGAAATGGTGCCGTGTGAATCAGAGCAAGGGCCTGTGCTGGTGGTATTTTTCTCTCTGATGCATTAAACATGACATTATGTATGTATCAGAAATGCTTATTACGTGCAGCAATTTTTTAGGATAAAAATAGGCTAAATTTTCTCTCTTTTGCTCCAAAATGTCTCCAAACTCTTTTTGCGCCCTCAGAATCTTCTGAGAAGCATTTGGGGCTCTATCAGGGAATTTCAAAAGTGTTCTGTGACCAGGTTACTTTGGGAGATGAATAAAATCTAATCTTCTGATCTTGGCCTTCAAGAGCCTCCACAATTTGGCTCCAAACTACCTTTACGGTTTTATTTTATATACTTTTCCAGCTGGATTCTCAGTATTTCAATCAAGCATGACCCCCATTTTTCTACCTCCATGCTTTTGTTTAAGCTGTTCTCTTCACTTAGAATGACTTCTCATTCAATTCTCCCGATCAAAAAGTTTCCCATCCTTCAAGGTTCATCTTAGATACCTACTCCTCCAGGTAATCTTCCTATATCTTGTCCTGCTCTCCCCCAAGCTGGAAGTAATGTCTCCTTCCTCCATTTCCATTTTGTAGAGCACTGAATAGACTTAGACTAAGGAAGAACTGAGTTAATATCTCTCATGAGACTGATTTGTGAGGTGATCCTGAGCCAGTCATTTAAACTCAATTTCCTCACCTGAAAGTGATGCGATCAGACTCAATAGACTCTGCCATCTTTTCCAGCTGAAATCCTACTATTCTCTGGCTTTCTTTAGGTCTCCCTTGAAATTCTTTCATTATTCTTTGAGTACTCAGAATTAGCCTTGTCTCCTCATTAAGACTTCCAATTCCACGAAAGCAGTGATTGCATCTTCCTTCTTCTTGTATCTGACACATCATACTCATTGCATTAATCAATTAACTGAGCAAGCAAATTAATTAATTAATCCATCAACGTAAGCCATTTCTTCATGAGTATTTTAATCTGTGCCTATTATGAGTCTCAAACTTGCATTAAATGACACTAGGCAGCAAGAGAATTAAGGATCTGAGTTCAAAACTAGAAGACATTTGATATGTGTTAGTTGTGTAAACCTGAGCAAGTTATTTAACCCCATCTCTCTCTCTCTCTCTCTCTCTCTCTCTCTCTCTCTAAAACACATACACACACAAGCAAGTCTTAGGCTCTATGTTGTATGCTTAGAACACTAAGTGGGTGACACTATTCCTTTGGGCTGGACTTGTGAGCTTCGCAGGACTCTCTGACCCCCTTCTAAATTCTCTGAAGGTAGAGGCGATTCAATCATCTCCTTCTTGCCCATGAAAACAGGTACTGCTTCATTCTTTGTATGTATATCCCTAGCACAGTGCCTGGCAAACAGCAGGCACTTAATAAATGCTTATTGTTTGATCACCCAGTGTCTAGCCCATTGTCTTGTACATGTTTAATGAACACTTGTTAGGATTAGATGGGTTGTATATGATGTGTGATATTAGGCAAATCCCTTAAGTTCTTCTCACCTGTAAAAGATGGGGTTGGACAAGTGATATCTCAGAGGTTTCCAAGCTGAAATTTGGGATCCTCTGATCCTTTTCTCTCTTTGAGTATTGGTTTTCCCATCTAGGATCTTCAGATCATAGATTTAGAGCAAGAAGGGAGGCTAAAGATCATCTATAATTCAACCTTACACAGATAAGGAGATTGAGTCTTCCAGAGAGAAAGGGATCTTCTTTGTAGTAAGTGGAAACATTAAGATTTGAACACAGGCTCTCTGACTAAAAGCACTGATCTCATCCCTATGTGATCTATAAATGAGGAGATTACAGTGATTTCTAAGTCTTTTCCAAGTCTACATCTCGTAGTCAGTCAGACTAGGAACTCTCTCACCGAGTTCCTTTTCCAACTTGGCGTTATATCTCTCCAGAGTCATAAATGACAATTAGGAAAGGGAGAGTCTCTTCAGAGGCGTCCATCTTCCCCCAGCTGCCTTGGATCGATGGATCCAGCCTGAGCCTCCCCGCCACTCATCCCCACCTTGGGAGCCCATTTGGCTTCGGCCTTGAATTCAGAATTCCAGGCGGATTCCAGCTCTCAATCCTTGAATCATAATTGCGCCGGCCTTTAATAATTCATCTCGGCCCACACACTGTACACAGAGATCAAGAGGCGGGTGAGAATTACTGTAAGTGAAGCAAAGGAGGGGAGAACAGTCTGATGTGATTTAAAGGTCAGCCCCAAACACTCCCGTTCACAGTAATTTGCAAAATAAAGACCACTTCACTCTCAGGATCAGAAATGCAGTCCCCAAAAGAAATGAGTTATTTTTCCAATTTAAATATCCGTGTTCTTTCCGTCTCTGCCTCCACCACGCCACTTTCCAGGCTTCGCACTGAGGGTTTTTAAACAGGGAATGTTTACTAATGCTTGAACAAGGTTCCGCATCCTAGGTTCAAGGCAAGCAGGTAGGGTGGCTTTTTAAATGAATGCAAGAAAAACAAATACAGGAGCAGCTAGATAATGTAGTGGATAGAGCACCAGCCCTGAAGTCAAGAAGACCTGAGTTCAAATGTCTAAGACACTTAACACTTTCTGGCTGTGTGATCCTGGGCAAGTCACTTAATCCCAATTGCCTCAGCAAAAAAAAAAAAAAAAAAAAGCCTCCCTACCAATGGGTGAGACCCTCTGATGTGGTGGGAAGACATTGGTAAATCCAGTGCTAGTTTAAGACCTCCCTTGACTCTCTATGTGACCAGCAAGCAAGCCATGTGGCTTCTTCAGTGCCTGTTGACAAGCAAAAAGTGAGATCCTTTTCCATGACCAACGACTGGACATACTGCCGAACGAGCTGAGTCATCCAAACTTGACCTCACAATAAACAAAATCAGAAGACAGAAGGAAGTTATAGCTCCCTGAAGGCTTACAGCTCCTTCTTGGCCAGGCAAAGAAAAGATTTGGCAGAGCTAGTTTTAACACAAATCCAAACGCATGAAGAGACACTGTTTCATAGGACACTGGGTCATTTCACATTGCCATGCTCGAGGTAAATATTTGCAAAAAGAGCACTATGAAAATAATTACATTCTATGCACCAGCATTTCTTGTGGTAGACAAGAAGTAGAGAAATTCTGCAAAGAACTTGATAAGATATTTTAAATTAAATTAATATATATTTTGCCATTTGTTAACTTAAATGCAAAGATAGACATGTCATTAGATTAAGAATGCCAAAAAATATGGTAGAGAAAATAAAAACTTGTAAATCTTTGTGTCCATACAGCATAGGCACTTTCTTTGTGGAAAAACATCAGAAAATGTAGGACGTGGCAAGCACCAAATACCATCTTTCTCTCTGTTTTTTGTCTCTTTCTGACTCTGTCAGTTTTTCTATCTGTCTGTCTCTGTCTCTCTCTCACAAATTTGATTATATTTTTGAGATAGAATCTGGAAATGGGATTTAATGAGTGTAATGAATGCCTCTCTTTATCGCTGCAGGTCAGGACTCCTCCCCCTACAATTTAGTTGCCTAGGAGAGGTTGATTAATTATTCAAGTCATAGAACCAGATATATCAGATACAGAATTTGAATGCAGGTCTTCCTGGCTTTGGGGTTAAATCTCAATCCACTATGCTACATTGCCTCTTTTATAAGCCTATTTTAAAAGACAAAAAGTGTGTTGTTATTCATGTGGAAGTCATTGATGAATCAGCTGACTGTGCACAGTCAGACCAGTGTCTTGTCAGAATAGAAAAGGATCAAAATTGGCACAAAGTTTTAAAGAAGAAAAAGAGATGGCAAGCAATGAAAGTCATTCCAACTTGACCTAATTAAACAAGCTGTTGATGATGGAAGAAAGGACATAGACACAGATTATAAGAACTTCATACAGAAATTTAACTATTGTAAATCACTTGCCATAATGAAGAAGTCGAAGAGCCCATGATAGCTCAGTCAGCAAATATTTGACTTACTTCCCAAGTAGAAAGCTCTGGCAGCTGAAGGTCACATGAGTTTAGAAGATAAACTCATTTGTAAAGCATGTGGAGAGATGCGGCAGAAAACCGTCAGCATCATCACCTCATAAAGCAGAGAGGAGCAAGTGAGTTTACAGAAAGCTGGAAGAGAGACCTAATGGAGCCAAGTCATTCTAGAGGTGTTTAAGTGTTTGTCTGGAAGACAAGAAAGAGAAGAAAGATGAAAAGGAATTGCAGGTTTGGGGACAAACTTGTCAGCATTTAGGAGAGTGGAGGCACCATACTCGAATGTCAGAGACAGATGTGCTGTGAAAGGAGGGAGAACTGTTGACTAGACAGAATGAAGATAGGAAAGCAGCTACGTGAGACCAATGCCAAAGAGAAGTTCTGAGCAGGTGGGGACATGATGGGGAGGGAATAGGGGAGCCATCAATGAGGTATCTGAAGGAGTGACAACTATCACTCATGAGCAATGAAAAGGTCACTAGGGAGTGCCAGCTGGCTGTAACTTATGACAAGGAAGGAATTAAGAAAAAAAATGAGGGTAGAAAAATGGATGAGTTGAGAAGATGGTAGGTTAGTCACATGGTGAGTGTGATAGATCATCCATGTGTGTGTTCCTCACACCCTTGTGATATCAAGAGAAATCAGAATGGCCCCAGCACTTTGGCTAGACCTCCTATGACACACGAATGGTTGGACATTAGCAGGAGTTGCACAGGTGGATGAACATTGGGTGGTTCTTGGCATTGGCCCAAGGAATAGCCACATTGACAACAGAGATGCATAGGAGTATTTGAGTCGTCTCTTTCAGCTCATACTGTATTCTAAGCCCCTTCTAGTTCTAAAACCTTGACTCCTCTTGGGAAAGTAAATAATTATTAAGACAAGGGATGTTGAGAACAACCCCTAAAGCCTTTCTCATCCTGGAAGGTAGAATTTTCCATAGTAATTTTGCCTGTTCAATCAGTACTCTTTCTGCATGGCTTAGCAAGGACCTCAAGCTCTTCCCCAAGAGGAACTCCCTCAAGAGATGGGGAGAAATAGCATTCTCCAAAAGGGACAACATACACACATACATATATACATACATAGGCATGTACCCATTTGCTTTTCCCTAATAACATGTAAAACAATTTTAAACATTTCTTTGAGAAACTCCCTCCATCCCTTTCTTCCTTCTTTTCTCCTCTCCCTGGGAAGGCAAGCTACTTTATATGGACTACCATGTGCAAATGAGACAACTTCTAAGGGCTTGGAGGTATACACACAGCCTTGACTGGGGTATCAGTGGATGACACTAGAAACTCAAGTGAGAAGCAGCAAAGAAGGATCAGACAAATCTTGGAGTTGGAAGGAGCCTCCAAGGCTGTCCTGTCCAAATGCTGCCCGAACAAGGAAGTTTTGTACAATACTCTGTGCGACCTTTCACAAATTCATCCAGTCATCACACAATGGAGAGGGAATAAAGAGTAAGAACTATAAAGAGTAAACAAGAGGAGAAAACTGGAGGCATTAGGCCATCAAATGAGATAAACTGTATATAGAAGCAATTGGCAGACCTTAAAATATATTATTGTTAACTGCTGCTGCTGTTATTGGCTGGATCAGTGTCTGGATAACGTGCTTTTAAATGATCACAGTATATATGATATATATGATGGGCGACCTTTCAAATCTGTCCCTCTTGTGAAGTATCAACTGGAGGAGAAAAAAGTATCAGCTGGCATGAACAACAGTACTCATTTCTGTGTGCAGAATTCATAGATGTTTTTTAAATATTCATCCCCATTATTACCAAGGGGAAACTTTTGTCTGGGATAAAGAATCAGTTATCCTCCATGGCAAAGTCCATTCTGTAGAACAGGAAAATCATGGCTTACAGGCACAGAGATGGGCCAGGTGTGCATACCCTGGGGAGAAAGCATTGCCATTGGGCAGAAAGAAAAAGAATGACTCAAGGCAGGTTTGCTCCAAGGTGTGACAGGAGATTCAGCCCATGTTTTATTAGTGGAATGCTATTAGTATTAGAAGCCAGAGGTAAAGATTTAACAATGGCTGAATGGAAAGACAGCGATTAAGCACTTGCTGTATGTTGGGCACTGTATGTACTGAGCACTGGGAACAAAAAACGAGTTTGCATTCTAATAGGAGAAAACAACATGGTGGAGAAGAGCTAGGACAAGAAAAAGTTGGGGCAAGGGACAGCACAATTGGTACCAGCCAGGAAGAGACAGGTCAAGATAAGGTGAGAGTTCACCTCTCAGAGCCCGGGGTTCCAAAAGCAAGAGTCTAATAGCAGGAGAATGCAGGCAGCATGGATGTGAGCAATAGGTAAAAATAACTGGAGCTCGCTCTATGTTCAGAAGGTTGAGAGCAGGAGCAAGCTGGCCCACTGCAAGGAGTACTGAGTTTGATCAATGTCCATTGGTGGACTTGGTTAACTCAGACTTTGGATTCAAAGGCGGGTGGTCGAGGAGCAGACATGTAGAGGAAGGGACCAAAGACAGAGCAAACAGAGCATCTGTTGCCAGTGGATTACAGCAAGCCCACCCTTTGGGGCTGGATGGTGACCACCAGTGATATCCACCATGAGCGGTACCGTTTCTCATGCAGGGGAGATGAAAAGAGAAGGCCACTAGTCTTTTCTCTTCTCACACAAGAAGAATGAAAATTAATCTGACATCTTCTCAGAAGTAGTTGGAACCGCCTGGAACATGCTGATCTCTCCATTTGAGATTATTGTCACTCATATTACTGCCCAGGTATCTATAATCAAAAGACTTAAAAAAACTCAATATCTTAAATCAATGTGCAATTTAATTGAATTTCCTTCTCTGGCATTTCCCCCTAGGACATGTAAAGTTCTGGGTACATGGAGAACACTTTGCTTAGTGGACATTCTCATTTCCAGACTTTCTGGGGTTGTGGATCAGACAGCTTGCTTGTTAAAGAAAATAGGAGACTTGGAAACCAAACCCAATACTCTCATATTACAGAGAAGAAAATTGGGTTCAGAGAGTGGGGGAGGGATCTGCCCCAGGTGCACAATAAGGGAGGGAATTTCCATAGAAATACTGAGGAATGTGAAAGCAGAGCCAAACTCACAGTCCTACCTCACTGTATTTTCCTTTTGGATATTTAGTATCTAGCTTTCAGAGTGGCTAATGTTTGATGTGTTAACATCTGTCATTTGTTGGTTAAAAATCTCTTCCAGCTCTGACATCCCCTGTTCCAAGCTCTCTCTTAGCTTTGACATCCCCTGTTCTAAGCTCCCTCCCAACCCTGACATCCCCTGTTCTAAGCTCACTCCCAGCTCTGACACCCCCTGTTTTAAGCTCCCTCCTAGCTTTGACATTCCCCTGTTCTAAGCTCCCTCCTAGCCCTGACATCCCTTGTTCTAAGCTCCTTCCCAGCTCTGACATCCCCTGTTCTAAGCCCCCTACCAGCTCTGACATCCCCTGTTCAAAGCCCCCTCCCAGCTCTGACATTCCCTGTTCTAAAGGCCCTCCCAGATCTGATACTTCTTTTTCTAAAGTATTTTAATACTTCTTAATAGATGAACCTCTAAGTCCTTGGAGAGCAAGATAAAATGCATATCCTATTGCCAGTGAGTGACTTCATCAACTTCCCAGAGAATGGTACTCTCTTCCATTCATTCCCACATTTCCCCCTCACCTTTTTCTTGCTGCTACCCTGAGCTCTGTAGTCCTGATTAGTGTCACCCCCCTCCAAGCCCTTTCTCCAGAGACAGCATCATTTTTAATTTTCTCCATCAAAATGCAGATGTGAGCCGCTGATTTGATTAATGCAAATTTTCCTCATTTCTCTTGTCAAAAGAGAATAAGGAGCTGGAGAATAATTATAATCAGGCCTGGAAAAAGTCTGACGGCATTAATGAAAAGCATTAGCTTTGGCTCATGTCAGGGAATTCAAGCAAAAAGACGCTGAATGTGTATAGATTCACCCTTTGAACACTTTGTTTTCAGTACAAACACTTTCCAACTAATGGTAGGTGAGAGTTTAGCTTGCAGGGAAATGCTTTTCATCAATATGGCCCTGTCCTTTCCTGAAAATCAGAATTTTGGATACAATAAATTTGAGTCCAATTGCCTTTAAAACTCATGTGCTCATCATTTCTCCATCCCCGTGGGTTTGTAGATTCCTCCCAAAGCCTTTGGAAGGAGGCAGGACAGTGATGAAAAGATCAATCCAATGGGCAAAGTGATTATTCCTATGTTGACCAGCCCAAAAAAGGACCTAGGAGTGTTCAGTTTAGAGAAGAGAAGCTTCAGGTTTCCTTATAACAGAATGAGATAAGTAGGGCGAACAGAATGCGTCAAAAACAAAGTTAATATAGATTACAAAAAAAAATCTTTAGGGAAATGACAGCAGCAAAAAGCAATTTGTAAGTTTATGTGATGTACCCAAGGTCACATAGGTAGCAAGAATCTCAGACTGGATTTGAACTCATGAATATGAATCTTCCTAACGTAATCATACCACCTTGCTGTCCCTCACGTTTGATATAATTATAGTTTCAAATCCATTTGACCACATATGGATTTTATTATATATCCTAAGTGGAATCTGGATGGACCATAACTTGGTTGGTAAGGTCACCAACCAAGGCCTGGGTGGAAAGGTCAGCAGGGTTTATCACATGCCCAGTTTAGCCAACTGTAGACCAGAAGAAGAAAAGAAAGTTCTCTAGTCACTCAGAAATGCTGGTTCAGCTACAAACGGATGAAATAAAAAGTGTTTTTCTTCCTATGTGCCCTATGATCCCTGGAAGACAAAAATAAAAGGGAAAGCCCTGATAAGTACATAGAAAATGGTTCTCACCCATTATACCTGCTGTTTATGAAGCAAGAATCAATTATAGAAAGTAGTTTCCCTCTGAGAAAAAAACTTGCTAAAAAGCAGGATTCAGGGTCATCCTTGGAAGGAGTACGGCTCCAGAATTGAGATTACCAAGGTAGGATTTTGACATTTCAGCCAAAAAATGGTGAATTTGATCTTAGCCGGAATGAGGCAAAGTGGCCTGGACTAGGGAGGTGATTGCTGTCATTTTTTAAAGCATTTTATAATCAGCAAGCATTTTTGACTACCTAGGGTATGCAGAGCTCTGAAAAGGAAGGAGGTAGAGGACAGAAGTTCCCCCTTTATTCAGACTCAGTAAGGTCAAGGCACTGTTGCCTTTGGGGTGCACTCGGCTCTCCCTCAGAAGCCTTTCTTCACCATGTCCTAAGCAGTCGGCAATAGGAATAGAGTCTCCTAAGTGCCGGTGGAAGACCCTGAAAGGTGACCCTGACTGGCCAATGTCCTTGTCTACACCTAAGCTCTTGCATCCCCAGTGGCCACACTCATTGAGAGAGGGAGCCAGTCCAATTGTGAACTTTATAGAGAGATGGAGACAGTTCTAAGACTCATGCCTAAACCTTCCTCTTCCTCTTCCCCAAACATCACCCCATTTCTAGGGATCCTCAGGGAGAATGAGGTTGATTTTTTTCTTTATGAAATAAAAAAAATTGTAACTGAATTAAGTTGAGGAGAAAGAAGGAAGATTAAGCTTTAGATAAGGATTAGGAGGGGGAGATGCAGAGAGAGAGAGAGAGAGAGAGAGAGAGAGAGAGAGAGAGAGAGAGAGACAGAGACAGCGAGAGAGACAGAGAATCTGGATTTAGATCCCCTCAATCACTAACATAAAATAGAATTGGGGGTAAATAATTTCCTTTCTTGCCTCCAGAGTACATGTCTCGAAAAGTGAAGTCTTAAGAGGCTGCTTGAAGGGGCTGAGGTTTGAAAGATGACTGTCTATGATCCAGAAGGACTCCTTGCTCTGAGCCTCGTCTCTGAATAAATATGGCACTGCTCGTGGGCCCTACCTCCTAGGACTTTGAGCAACAAGGCGCTTTGCGGACCTCAGAGTATTTGGAGAAAGATAATTTGCTATGCTAAGTCATTACAGCTTCGCTCCCCGACTCCCAGGGACGGGAAGAAAAAATGAGATTGTGAGTGAACATGGTGCAAAGGACAGACGAGACATGCTCTGAGTGAAAGACATCGACAAGAAGAATAAAAACCAATTGTCTGATTTTGGTATTTCTATTTTCTAATGACAAAGATTTGTTCTTGGGGCTTAAGTCAGAGAAAGATCATGGATTTGAGCCAGCAGAGCCAGGATGTTCCTTGGACCCCCCAGCCTGGCTTCCTGGCTGGATTTTATTGTTTGTAGGTGGCTGCTTAGCTCTCCAGACGCCTTCCAATTCAATTGATGCATTTTTCTTGAATGCCCGCTCTGTGCCAGGCACTGGGGGTAGACAAAAAAGAAAATGGAACCTGAAGCCCAAAGATAAATCCAAGATCACACAGACTCCGAGAATCAGAGACAAGACTCAAACCCAGGATCAGTGAATACGAAGCCACGTTCTTTCTGTTACACTGTGGGGTGGGGGTGAGATGGAAGCTGACCAGTAGAGTGTTACTATTCACAAATAGATAGATAATGAGAGGGATAACAAAGTGGGCAATGGGAGGGCAGGAGAGAGATTTTAAGAGATTGCTTTGGGCAAGTGGCGTTGTTGGTCATTGGTGGAACCCAAGGGTCCTGGGAGCTGGAGGGGAGAGAGATGGTCCAGGCAGTTGTTGGAGATCAAGAACAGGGATCAGGGATCAGACCAGTTTGGCTGGGTGTCATAGAGTGTGTCATAGAGTGTCAGTGTCCTGTGTGGATGCGGTGGCAGCAGGAAGGGCTGAAAGGGATGCTGGGTCTTGGGCACCGGATATGCCCCAGGGTGTCCATGTTGGCAAATGGGATAAGGAGTCTCTACTCTTCCACTCAAGGATTAAGGAAAGGCAGATGGCAGCTTGACCACTAAAGTGTCCTTGAGGACACCAGAAATAGCCCTGGGTGGGAGGATGTGGTACCTGATCGCCTCCCAGGACAATCCAAAAGTGGATTTGAGTTTTTGTGACTAAATAAAAGAGGCCATTCTCTGCCTCATTTCTTGCCTAGCCTTAATCAATGAATGGGTTGCTTCAGATCAACTGAGTCCTGTTAGAGATCTTAGTTTTAAAAAGTCAGAGTCCCCCAGTGCATCCGGATCTATAGCTTGCCCCTGGCCCAGATGGCTCTGGACGAGATAGTGAGGCAGGTGGCTTTGCACTGCACTTGCATGTCATGGCATTCCCTCTCTGAGTCATGGACCTCTCTGAGAAGGACAGACAAAAACAGAAAGAACCTGGGATCTGGAGGCTCCCCAAACTCCTTCAACTCTAGAACTGGGCTCCTCTGCTCATGGGCATCCCTTTATGATGTGTGGGACCTGGATGAAGCCCTTCCTTCTTCTCAGCCTCCGCCTCAGTTTCTCCTTCTGTTAATTGAAGGCATTTCAATAGTTTATTAAGCATGAGCACCCCCTCCCCTACCATTTCAGGGGAATCTCCTGGGAGGCTGAGCTGGCCTTTGGGTTAAATAAATGCAGCTAATTGAATCTAGGTGAGAAGAAGAAGGAAGAAATTCTTTTGATCAAACTATTATAGGATTAAGGTTAGGAAGGAGTGATGGAGAGAGGCAGGAGAGGGGGGTGAAGGGGGAGAAGGGAGGGAGAAAGGGAGTGAGGGAAAGGTGACAGGAAGAGGGGGGGATGGGGAGAAAGTTTGTTGTTTGGTTGGAAAAATCCCATGGTGAGAAAAGCATGTTGTGAATAGTAAAGCCATTAAAAATGAATCATTGTATTCTCTGATATTGCTTTGAGTTGTGGTCATTAGGCTCCTTTGATCTGTACTGGAAGGGGAGAAGGAGCTTGGTGAGCCACCATGGAGGGAGTACAAGGAGAGGTCAGCTAGGGCTGGGGAGAAGGTACTGGAAAGTCTGCCCTCTGGCACTTGGCATTAGAAGGGGGCATGCAGTAGACATCTACTCCTCCAGAGCCATGAGGCATTTAGCAGGAAGAAGAGGGGATGCTGAGCCTGGAGAAGAAAGACAGTAGGGGAAGGACATGATGGCTGTCTTCAAATACCTGAAAGCCCACCATGTAGAAGGGGGATTATATCAGTTCTGCTTGGCCCCCCAAAGGCAGAACAAGGGAAATTTGGGGGGCAGGGTTAGATTGATGACAGGGAGGCAGATTTGACTTTTTGCATAGAAAAGATTTCAAATAATCATTTACCAAATTTGGAATGGGCAAGGGGGAAAGTAATGAGCTCCCTGCTATGGGAGGTCTTCAAGTCAAGGCTGGATGAGCTTCCATTTGGGATGGTGTAGGTGGTCTCCTGTCCATGACGACATGGACCATAGTGCTCTCTGAAATCTTTTCCAACTCCGTGAGGAAGCTTTGAGAACCTTATCCCTTACCTGCGTGGAACTCCCTGAGCAAACTCTGTTTGCTCATCTCAAGGGAAAAGAGCCCAGGCCAGAGATGGGCAGAGGAGTCTGGGAAAAGCTCAGTACGGGCTTCCTGCCTTCTGCCATTAGGTGAGACCAGGGGTGAAGTTTGGCCACCTCAGCCAAGGCATGAAATGGGGCCCAGTGAGCCCGAGTCAGATACTGAGCTAGAGCTCAGGAACCTATGGCCAAGACCAGGCTTCTCTTTCCTCCCCATCTGAGGAGCAAAAATGGTGCCCTTTCCCTATAAAAGCAGAGGGAAATAACTATGCAATCACTGGTCCTCCCAGATGAGAACTTAGTGATCTTAGGACGGAAAACATTGTCTACCTCCAGAAAGAAAACTAAGGAGACTGAATGTAAATCAACATGGGTTAATGTTCATTTTTTTTTCTGTTTTTTTAATCTCTTCCATGGTTTTTCCTTTTTGCTCTGATTTTTCTTTCCAAACATGATTCAAAAAGTAATGCGTATTAAAAATAAATAAATTTAAAAGTGAATTTAAAAAAATGATCTCCCTGTTGTAGATGAAGGCCCTGAGTCACAGTCAAGTTAAGGGCTTACAGAGATAGGGAGTGATTGAATTGGGATTCAAACTTTTTTTCTCCCTAATAGAAGCCTCTGTGCTGAAGCATCAGAAAAGGGGTGACTTGGGGATTCAGGCCCAGGCTCCCATGCAGAACTAGAAATAGTCTATTGATGTTTGGACTCTGTCCATGTCTAGGCAACAGAGCAGAGCTGGACAGAGGGATGAGGTTCATTAGTCTCACATCCTCCTGCCCCTTCATCTCCTAGAGGAAGAAACAGGTTCAGAAGCCAGGGCCATTCCAGCAAGTGGCAGAGACAAGGGGAATTTACCAGCTTTTTAAAGCAACACATGGGGGCCTGTCACAGTTGAGCTCAAGAGGTTCTGTGGGCCTTTATTAATCCTGCTGTTGTAGATAGTCAGATTTTCCTGATGTGTCCCAAATGACTTTTTTTTGATTGATCTTCAAGGGAATTGAGGGGAAGGTCTATTTATCAGCCTTAAGGAGTAAGGGAGAGGACCCAAGGGAAGAGAAAAGAATACAATCTCTCTTTCCCTTTTTCCTTCTGTCCCTCTCTTTCCCTACCTTTCTCTCCTTTCCTCCCTTCTTTTTCTTTTCTTCCTTCCCTCCTACCCTCTTTTTCTCTCTCCCTTCCTCCTTTTCTTTCTCTCTGTTTCTGTCTGTCTGTTTCTCTCTCTTTCTCTTTCACACACACACATACACACACACACTCACATGCACTTATGGGCAGGAACCTTTTAAAATCCTCTTTCCATTCTAAAATTCTGTGCCCTAAGGCCTCAGCCATATCCTCTGTTCCTAGGGCCTGCCTGACCCTGACATTCTTTTATGAATTCCTTCATTCCTTCATTCAGAAAGCATTTATTGAGTACCTTCTATGTACCAGGAACAGGTAGGAGGTGCTGAGTACCTGGCCTGTAATCAAGAAGGCTCCCCTTATGGAGTTGAAATCTGGCTTCTAATGCTTATTAACTGTGTGAACTTGGGCAGGTCACTCCACACCTATTTGTCTCCATTTCTTCATCTGTAAAGTGAGCTAGAGAAGGAAATGGCCAACTCCACGATCTCTGCCAAGAAAACCCAAATGGGGCCATGAAGAGTCATACATGACTGAAAAAGAGTAATATACAATGTGCCAGAATATGGAGTCAAAAAGGAAATGGTCCCCGTCCTCAAAGGCCTTATAACTGGGAGAGATAGCAGGCAGACTCAAAACCAAATGCGAAGGATAGACAAAGTGGATCCAAAGAGATTGTTAGAGGAGGCACTCCAGGGGCATCAGGCTGGGCTTCCAGGAGGAGGTGGTCCTTGACTGGGTATCCTGAGAGGCAGAGCCTGCAGATAAAGGGGACAACCTGTGCTAGGTAGGATGTGGAAGATGGACCAGCATGGACTTTGGAGAGTTCCTGGAGCCCGGGTCTACCTGGCTGGGGGCTGTCTGGGCCCAGATTTCTCTTGTCTGCCTGGGCCTGCCTTGCTTTGCCTCTCCTTCCCATCCAGAGACAGCCCAAGCCTGGGGGTGATTCTGAGCTGAAACCCCATCCATATCCATTAGGTAAAGAGCATGATGGTGAGGTAATTAGATGCTGTGCTTGGCTTAAAAAAAACATAATGGATTTTTTCCACTCCATAAATCTGGTCCCCAGGCCAGGGATGAATATCGAGATCCAGAACTAAGAAGAAAGCAGCTGGGTTTTAACCCACCTCCCCCAGATCCCTGCAGCTGCAGGGTTTCCTACCAGGGAGGGAGAATGTCAATGCAATTTGGACCAGAGTTTTCAAAGGAATCATGTCCTCCCCACCTGGAGCTGGAGCTGCTGCCGGAGCTTATTACCAGGGCCCGGAGTCATAGAAACCGCCTGTCAGGACGCCAGCGGCAGCGTGGCGGCTCACCTCCCATTTCCACAGAGTCTCAAAGCTTACAAACTGTTTTGTCACAGCAACCCCTGGATGGGAGAGGGTCAGAATAATTCTCACCCCTGTTTTCCAGATGAGGAAAGTCACATTCAGAGATGGGAAGGAACTTGGCTGAAATCATGCATCTTTTAAGTAGCAGAGCCAGAAAGCACACTCAGATCTCCAAACTTTGGGTCCAGAGCTCTTTCTACCATGTAACAAGGGATTCCGACATCAGGTTCCAGGATCCAAGTGTTAGAATCCTTAGGATCTCAGCACAAATTTAGACTGCAGCTGGAAGGGACCCAGAAGTCACCAAGCCCTACCTCCTTGCTTTCAAGACATCTCTCTAAGGTACCTCCTGTCTCTGAGATTCTGTGATGAGAGTCACCTGTTTTTTCGTGTTTTTTTTTTTTTTTGTAAATTCAATTTTATTTTATTTCCTGTTCAGAATTCTCTCCCTCCCTTCCCTTGCCTGTTGAGAAGGCAAGAAAAACAAAGCCCATTACAAATATGTGTAGTCACACAAAACAAATCCCTACGTTAGCCAAGTCCAAACATAATAAGGAAGGGAACAGAGATGAAAGGAGAAGGGAGGGAAAGAGAGGAAAAGAGAGGACAGGAAAAGAGAGGAAAAGAGAGGACAGAAAAAGAGAGGAAAAGAGAGGACAAGAAAAGAGAGAGAAGGAGAGGAGAGGAAAAGCAGAGGGGAGGAGAGGAGAGGAAAAGGGAAGAGAGGAGAAAAAGCACTTTGAACGTACATGCAATTAACACTGATTGAGGAGCATTTAATAAGGAATGGATTGGGTCTAGGAATGTTTAGCCTAGTGAAGATCAGACTTGGTCTTCTGTCACTTACTCCCTATATGATCATAGGTAAATCACTTAACCTCCCCAAAATCTGTTTTCTCCTCTGTAAATCATGACTGAATGACCTCCGAGGCCTTTTAGCTCTAGCTCCAGAATCCTGGGATCCTTGGTTAATATAGCTGCTCTTCTTCTAGAACCTGTTCCAGAAGAGAGATTGACCTTAGAGGTCAGAACCAGGGGGCAGCAAGGCAGAGGGAGAGTCCAAGTAAGGGCAGCCTTCATGACAATCAGAGCTGCCCCCAAAGCAGGATGGTTTTCCCCTCCAGAAGTGCAGGATCCCCCATCATCGGCGACCCTCAAATATAGTCTGGATGACCACTTTGCGGAGACGCCTTTGAAGGGGTACTTGGTCAGGTAATTCTGAGGTCCTTTCCAGCCCCAGAATTCCCTGATTCTGCTTTGGGAAGGCAGTTTGCTGTAGGGGAAAGAATACTTGATGAGGAGTCTGGGAAACCGATCTCAGCAGACTCTGCACAAAACAGAAGTGTGGCCTATTTCACGGAGATAATTTTTAGTTTGCATCTAACCGAGAGTGAGCAGCTAAGACGAAGTACTTAGAGCTGATTCATCTCCCCGCTCTTTAAACACATCCTCTCTCTGCCATGAAATCTCTCATTTCCCTCCCAAGCCATTCCCTCTGGAGATAGAGGCAGCTATCATGGCTCTGTGATTCAACCCTGGGAAAATGGCATGACAGAGACCACCAAAGATCCAATGAAATGAGGGGTAAACAGTGCCAGGCAAACTGCAGGCACTTAATAGGTGCTTATTCCCTCCTGTTTCTGGGGAGGTGAGCAAGTGTGCCCAGATGGCATCACCCATGGGTTCCCATGACAATCTCCAGGCTGTTAAGGGCACTTAAATCACTCCCATGTATATCCTGCCTTGAAGAGCTACTGTGAGGATCGAAGGGAAGAATGGGGAGGTATGAAGCACTTTGTCATCTTCAAAGCCCTAGAAAAACTGTTGGATTTAAATTTTTCTTTTTACTTAAAAGAGGCAGAGAGTCCTAATGGATAGAAAATGAATGAGATCACCTCTATCACATCTTTCACACATATTGTATTCCTTGCTGGAATAGGATAGGGGGTGGAGGAAAGGAGGGAAAAAAATTGGAACACAAAGTTTTGCAAAGGTAAATGTTGAAAACTATCTTTATTTTATTTGAAAATAAAAAGGTATTATTTAGAAAAAAAATGCTAAGCCAGAAAGGCATTGTCTGAGCACTTGCCAAGCTAGCCAGGAGAAACTCAGCCTTATCTCTGTTTCTGACTTCTCATCTCACCTCAGTTTGAGTTAAAAGGCATTATTATGCACCTATGAGATGCCAGTTACTGTGCAAGGTTTTGGAGATACAAAGACAAAAATGGAATAGTCCCTGCCCTCATAAAGCTTCTAATCCACTGGGGAGAGTCAATATTTACAAAGTAAATTAGAGACAAATAATGGACAAAGTTAATGCAGACTCAATCTCATCCAGCCCTCTGATTTTTAAGATGAGGAAATTGGGTAAAAGATTAAATGAATTACTGAGAGAGTAAGGGCGGAGACAAAATCCCAAGCTAAGAGCAAGATTCCACCTCACCCATACCTAATTCCCTGAGTAATTCTCATTCTCTCCTATGTGAACCCCCTGCCTGATAAACACACATGGAGTCCTGTAATTTATATAACATTCTAAAGCCTGACAAGATATCTTATCCCTTCCTTTGGATTTAAAGGAGGCAGGACCTGTGGCCATGTGTGTATGTGTATGTGTATGTTAATGTGTGTATGTATGTGTATATGTGTGTGAGAGACAGTGCCCATTCATACATCTTTTCCCACTTGCTGGAGCTTTGACCCCATCACCAGCTCAGGAGAGGAGAAGGTAGGCAAGATTCAGCTTCAGACAAGAGCCAGCTGGGACTAGGAGTTGGTAAGGACTTGGCCAGGATCACCCCAGTGGTTCCATCCAAACCTTGCTGCCTCTCCCGGCACAGGCTGCTGCCCTGACAGAATCTCCCCAAATGCCAGATGCCAGAGAACAGAGAGAAAAAGACTTCCAGACCACATCAAATGCCCCGGAAGGTCTGGGAATCATTAGAGCACGAGACCTAGAGCTGTGAGGGTACCAGAGGGCATCGGCCTGGTAAGCTTCCCTCGCGTGAGCCCCCGTGACCTCAATATTCCCCAGCTGGCCTGCTCCACCGTGGCTCTCATTCTCCCCACGACAGCAACTCATTCCCAAAGCACGGAACATTCTTCTGCTGGCAACAACCAAAGGTCGCTTTCTCCATCGGCAGCTGGAAGAATGTTTGTGGACCCTGTCACTTCCGAACGGAGATCAGCAATGGTGAGCGTAAGAAAAGTGCCTTCTGGATCTCAGTGCTCAATCCTGTGATTCCCTAAGGATTCCCTCTCCACAGTGCTGAAACGTGATCAACACTCAGACCACTGTGGATGTGGATGTGGATGTGCTTTTTATGTGTCACCTTCTGAGATGGGGATAAGGTCTGTCTCAGACTCTGGGGGCAGCAGAAAAGGATTACTAGAAGGTCCTGGTTTGGGGATTCAAGAATGGGGAGAGCTAGGAGAGAGAAAGATAGATGGGACCCAGATATAGTTTCAATTACAGAGTCTCCAAGTTGAAAAGAAACTCAGAGAACACCCAAGATAATCCACACCCAAACAATTATCTCCTTCACACTCCCCATCCCAGCCAAGAGCATTCCAGCCTTGGCGTGGCTGTGTTAGGGTCAGGGAGCTCAATGTCCTGAAAGTCCTCTACCCCCATTGGTGCTACCTTCTCCAATGGTCTCCTGGTGTGCTTATTCTCTTCCTAGTAGACCAACCCACCCATCTGGCCCCTTCATTGTTTCCCCAAACAATTCTCCTCCTACCTTGAAGAAGCCTTCTCTGCCTCCCTGGGCTTCTCCTCCTCATCCATCCCTCAAAAGTGGGTCTTTCTTATTATTCTGTTCTGGATTCTGTTCTCTTATCTCCCTCCACTCATCTGGGCAGTATCATCCATGCCCATGATTTTAGTAGTGCCTCGATTCTGAAGATCACCCTACAGCTTTGATCTCTGGACCCCTTCAGACTTTTATTCCCATAGAACCTCCTACTCCCGGATACCCACATGCAGACACCACTGGCTCTTAATCTCGACATTCTCTCTGCCTGTGCAGAGGCTGTCTCCATTCTGGGAATATTTTCCTTCTTTGTAGAATTCTAGTCTTCCTCCAGACCCCAGCTTAAAACACATCTCCTCCATGAGGTTCTCATGTACTAGGACCCTCTTCCAACTCTACTCCCCACCTCATTTACCTTTTATGTCATTTCCCAATAGAGTGTTTGCTTTTGAAGGGCAGGGATTAGTTTTTTACTTAGCACAGTGCCTGGTATGTAATAGGTGCTAGATCTGTGACTAAAGAATAAGAAAGATACTTATATGGCAGAATGTCTTCAGGATAGTGAAGGGCTTGGAGTCTGTGAGGATCATGGAACTGGACATGATCAGTGAAGCAAAGGTTTGGTGCAGTCATGTGAAGTACTTTCTTTCACTTGGTCTCAGAGGGCAGGATTAAATGAAATTGGGGAAGTTACAAAGATACCAATTTGGACTCAATATCAGCAAAACTTGCCCAACAATTAGAACTATTTGAGGCTGGGATGAGCTGCCTTGAGAAGCTGGATCACTCTTTGGCAGACATCTTCCACTGAGCTTTTATTGGTGTTCAAGTAGATGGCTGTTGGGTTCCTCTCAATATTCTGATTCTGGAATGCTGGGATTCAGCTCATCTTCCCTCCCATCTCTACCCTCCCTTTCAATTTTAACTCTGTGGAATCCATCTTCCCATTCATCCAGGCTTGAATCTTGGGGTCATCTTTACCTTACCCTCCAAATTCAAGGCCATCCACAACCAAGCTCTTATATTTTTGGCATTATCTCATACAACTGTCCTTCATGGACAACCCAACCAGGCTAGACCCAGTAGATGATGATAGGTCCCCAGCTCCAAACCCGACAGTTTCTCTTACATTATTTCTCTCTTCCATTATTTCTTGGCCCATATCTCCATTTCTGTCTCTGTCTGTCTTTGTTCATTTCTGTCTATGTGTCTGTCTTTCACTTTTTCTTGGTATTTATCTCTGGGTCTTTATAAAAAATCATGGCAGATATAGCCCCACAGCTTCTTGGATGCACACTTATTCACAGCTGACCCTTTATGACAAAGCAAACCTGCTTCCTGGGTAAGAATTCATCTCGGCCAAAATGTGATTCATCTCTTCCTCACCTTGTTTGAGAAGCTCCGCAGCACTGACTTATATGGGAGCCCAAAAACCTCATTTGTTCCAAATATTTCAGAACCATCAAGGATCCCTCAGATGCCATGCAGTGCCTCCGCTCTATCGGCTGGGCTATTGATATAGCTCCCTGTATGTTTCCTGTCCTCTCCCTGGGCATGCAAGCTTCTTGCCTCAGATCTAGAGTGGATGGCATTTCTCTAACTTAGAAAGAGAAGGAGTAACTAGGAAAACTCTAATATGATCAAGGGAGGCATGTTCTTCCAGGAAATGAGAAAGTTAAAACACAAATGGTCAGCACTGCAAGGGTTTTTAAAATAAGAAAAGCAGAGATTGGAGGGAGCTTAGAATAGAATATGTCAGAACTGGAAGGGTCCTTAAAACTCAGAAAAGCAGAGCTTGGAGAGAGCTGGGAGCAGGATATGTCTGAGCTAGGAGGGACTTCACGGAGTAACTTGTCCAATCTTAAATCAACTAGAGAGGGGAAAAGAGGAAGCTGAAGGAAAAATAGCAGGTTAGTGGGAAAACAACAAGTGAATGGGATGTCAAATAGAATCAAGAACAGGGTCCCTGCCTTCAAGCAGCTTAGAACCCTGTGGGGAGAAGGGGAGTGAGTTGGGGGCAACATGCAAACAACCATACCAGAGATCTGGGTGATTTCCTCAGCTCCAAGGCTTTGAAGCTGCTTTTTGAGGGGTACAGAAATTTTCCCAGAAGAAGCAAATCAGCCAGTGAGGACATAAGCTGCAACCTCCAGAAAGGAAAGAAGAAACATACTTCTTTCCCTCGTCTCCTTGTTGGAGAAGACAAAGGGGGGTCTATGATCATTCACTCTATATTATATTCATGTAATATATAATATTACATATCATATATACTCTATATAATATACATTATATCAGTTCTTTTCACGCTCCCTTCCCTGTTAGAATTTAAGTTCAAGGCCAGCTATAAATAGTATTTTTGCCTTTTTTTCTAGGGTCTGGTATATACAAAGTGTTTAACTTTGTGGACTTATTGATTTTACAACAGATGTGGAATGAAGTTCAGAGAAGGGAACAAACTGAATTACATGCAGGATTTAGAGCTATAAGCGTCCTTGACCTCGTTGAGTTCATCTCTTTCCCTTTGTTTTAAAGATAAAGTAAACTGAGGTCCTGTTAGAAAAAACATTTCACAGAAATGTTGTGTTTGAAAATACAAATGTCACCATCACTGACATTAGTGACTCTTTGGGTCTCAGTTTCATGTTAAAATAAAAGGTTGTAGTCTATGGTGTCCACCAATTCTGAATGAGTTCTTCTGAAAGCAGTTTGTAAAATGTTAGGAAAAGTGTAGCCTGTGAGCAATCAGTAGGAACAAAGGATGGAAGAGACAAAGGGACTTTTCTCAGATGTTCCTCATTCCTCTTAGAACCAATCCCCTCCCTGACCCTTCCCACTCCACCACAAAGATCCTGGATTTGGTTTGGAAAAAGAAAAAAAGGCTCAGAAGGGCAAAGTCCCTGCTGATTCAGAGAAGAAACTTTAGGCTTTCTGGAATGAGGCAGGCTGAGCTCTCAGAGAACAAATATAAAGCAAGCTGACAATCTTCTCTGAATGTCAAAGGGACTTTGGGCAAATGTGACAGCTTGATTGACAGGCCTGTGATTCTGAGGAAAATTTCAGAAATCTAAGGCTGGACTGCGTGACCTCTGAGAAGCCGCCCAAGCTGGAGAGTCTGGAAGTCATTTCCGAGGATCTACAGAATGATTGAGGATGCCAAGGGATGGGGCCTTTGTTGCCGAATGAAAACGTGAACTTTCTGGAACTCAAAAGAGGGGTTTTCTCCAGAGAATGAACCATTGGCCAAAATACCAAGCAGTTGGAAAGGAGAGTAACATGTGGAGACAGAGTCAGGAGATGGAAGATGGAGACAGGGCTGGCCCATTTCCTCACTATATGAGGTCCGGTAATATATCCTCACTTGTCTAAATCTCCATTGTCTTAGAAGCTCAATAGGATCAGGAGAACTGGGTCTGAGCTTAGTGATCTCATCTCTAAAATGGGAACAAGAAGAGGTTGTTGTAAGGTAAAGTAGGAATACAAGTTATTATTGTTGTTGTTGTTGTTGTTGTTGTTATTTGGCGAGGCAAATAGGATTAAGTAGCTTGGCCAGGGTCACACAGCTAGGAAGCGTTAAGTGTTTGAGGCCATATTTGAACTCAGGTTCTCCTGCCTTCAGGACCAGTGTTCTATCCACTGTGTCATCTAACTGTCCCCTATTGTTATTATCAGTAATTGAAATGGAGGGACTATCACTTGCCCATGTATCTGACCTAACAGGGTTATTTTAAGGAAAATACTTTAGTAAATTCCCAACACTTTTGGATCTGATTGATGACTCCTGGCAGGGAAAGAACATTACCTGGGAATCAGGAGGCTTTGGTTCTGGTTCCATCTCAGTTAGCTTGGATCCAGAACTTTTTTTGTCCTGGACCTCTCCTTTTTCCCTTTTCTTAACTCCCTTCCAGCTCTAATATTACCTGTTCTAAGCTCCTTCCTACCTTTGACTCCCCTGTTTAAGGATTTAAATGTTCTAACATCTCCATCTCTGTCTCACTCTAGTTCTTTACTTCATTTCTACTTGCAGCATTTGCAAATCACTGCCAGACACGGGAGAGGAAGTTGGGAGCCTTGTTGGACTCTGCGACAGCTTGGAGCCTAAGGAGTTGTAATCGGAATTCCGTGCAAATATGCCCTAGTTCTGTTCCAGGAGTTCCCGTCAGCCATTCAGTCTCTCCCCACCCCCATTTTAGGGTCCTGGAGGAGTCTTCCTCATGGCTCCTGGCTTCCTCCTCCTCCCCCAAACCATCCACACCCCATTTCTCAAAGCCTGAGAGATCTCGGGGGCCAGTCCAGAAAGTCCGGCGCATTCAGGACTCATTGGGGCATTCCTGGGATGCTGTCTCTCCATGACATCATGTCTTGGATGGAGGCCCTCTAGTCGGCTTTTGAGGCTTGTACGTTGCTAGGTCCCAGATTTCTCAGAGGGAGACTTCTCTGGGCCAGGGAAGGAAGCTCACGCCTTGACTCCCGTGGCTGTCATCACTGGGAACTGGCAAATCCAGATAGGTTTCTGTTGAGGAAGAGCTCTTGGGATCCAGCACATGGAAATAACCCTCAGGGGTTATTTATCTGCATGCCCACATTTCCAGAAGCCAAACAACTAGTGAGGGCTAGGGATGGGCCAGGTCAGGCCATGGTAGACAAGGTCAAGATGGCACCCAACTCCTTTGACTTCCATCGAGGTGCCCGGCATTTATTAACAATGTGTCAAACAATGTGCTGAGCTGAGCATGAAGATACAGTCTCAAAGAGAGACAATTTCTGTAAACCAGTAGAAGCTTACAGTCTATTAATTGTTTTATTTTCTGGGGTTATACATGTATATTAAATTTTTAATACACATTTCTTTATGAGTCAAGATGGGACAGAAAAATCAGAATAAAAAGGAAAAACCACTAGGGGCTTACATTCTAATGGGTTAAAACACTCTTTAGAAGAGACCTGAAAGGAAGGACCAAAGGATAAGATCCTCGTGCAATAAAGAGTTAGTAAGGAGGTGGGGAGGAAGAAGTGATTTATGTACCTGAGTACTTCTTGAAAATGGAAATTCTGGGAGGCTCCTTTCTGGATCACAGGAAGGGAACTTCCCGGATAAAAAGCAAAGCCAGGGGTCTTTCTAGCATGCCCTAGAATCTCCCTCCACTTTTTTTAACTTTTTTTTTCTGGTTATATTAACTTTTTTAATACACATTTCTTTATAAAGTATATTGAGAAAGAAAAATCAGAAAAAATACAGGATAGGGAAAAAAGACAGAAAAAAGAAGTGAACATAGCATGTATTGATTTCTGTTCAATCTCCATAGTTCACTTTCTGGATACAGATGATATTTTCTATCCAAAATTTATTGGCATTGCCTTGGATCACTGAACCACTGAAAAGAACCAAGTCTTTCTTAGTTGATCATCGTGCATCTTACTATTACAGTATACAATATATTCATAGTTCTTCTTGTTTCACTCAGCATCACTTCTTGTAAATAGTTCTCTTTCTAAAATCAGCCTGTTTATCATTTTTTATAGAACAATAATATTCCAATAACTTCATGTATCACAACTTATTCAGCCATTCCCCAATTGATGGACATCTACTCACTTTCCAATTCTTTGTTACCACAAAAAAAGTTGCTATAAACATTTTTGCACATGTGGGTCCTTTTCCCTCCTTTATGATTTCCTTGGGATGCAGACCCAGTAATGGCACTTTTGGGTCAAAGGGATGCACAGTTTTATAGCTCTTTGTCTCCCTCCACTTTCAACCAACCAACCAGCCTACCCAAAGCATTTGTGAGGTATCTATCACAAGACAACATTCGGTGTTGGGGATACAACATTTATAATTTCTATAAATCAAACATGCAAGAATCCACCATACTCCAGGGCATCTGCTTGGTATTAATTTTAGGGAATAGGATCTAGATCTTGTGCCTTTACTAGGACAGAGAACTCACAGATGAAGAAAATCCCTCCACCAATGGGGGTTGACAACTTTCCAATAACAGAGTTTGCCAGAATATGAAGAAAGTAAATGACTTGCTCAGGACTACCATGCCTAGGTGTGTCAGAAATGAGATTTAAACTCATACTTTCAAGACTTCCAGACTAGTTATCCATAAACTAGGCCTTGCTAAGTATACATAGTTGGAAAATGGCACAGTCTTTCCACTTGAGGAATTTACAATCTAATGGATGGGATAGAATGGTTCACAATAAGTATATGTGACAGGATGTGGAGGGAGTAGTGGAGAAATCCAGAAAAAATAATTGGAGTCAATTTATGAGACAAGGAATCAATGAAGTAGGTGGAAATCAGGGAAGGCTTATAATAGGAAGCATTCCTGAAATGAGCCTTGAAAGAAGAAATAGTATTGAAGTAATGAGAATGAAGAAGGAATGGTTCCCCAGTCTGGAGAAGAGTGAATGTACTGAGCAGTAAGAAAGCCAAGATTTGGAAGAATGTTTAACATATATTGGATTACTTGCTGTCTAGATGTGGAAGACGAGTGGAAGGAAAGGAGAAAAATTTGGAACACAAGGTTTTGCAAAGCTGAATGATGAAAACTATCTTTATTCACATTTTGAAAATATTTTGAAAATAAAAAGCTATAGTTAAAAATAAATAAATGAATACATAAAGAGAGAGATAAACAAACAAAGAAATGAAAATCAAGATTTGAACTCAGTTTTCCTCACTCCAGGGCCAGTGTTCCATTCACTGCACCATTCAGTTACTCTTCTTCAGTAAGAGATTGAACAGGTCCTGTCCAGCTCTGAGAATCACTGGAAAGAAATAACATCAGCACATAAATAAATATAAAATAAAGGAATGGTTAATGGACCTGAGATTTAATAAGTGAAAGATCCTCTTTGCGGGCAGATTTCTCTCCCTTCCAACCTGAGCCCAGGAAACCTTAGGGAAGACAGTTAGAACTGTGGTTCCAGATCTAATGACCTTCCCCACATCTGCTCCACGAAATCACTGGGGCTGTGGCCCAAGTTTTTTGCTCCTTCAGGACTGAGTCATAGATTGGATTTCCGGGGCTTTTCTACAAGGGTGTATCTGGACTCCATATGTTCTGCTCTGCCTCCAGTTGGGCTGATCAGCTTCTCCATCCCCACCCACGCAGTCCATTCAGAGATTTTGGGAAAGGAGCAACATCTTTCTTCATGACTGTGGCTACAAATCATCTGAAAAAGAAATAGCGAGGTTAGCCTTGAGGATTAAGACCCACAGCGGTAAGCAACATTCATCTTCCTCCAGAAAAAGATTTTTTTCTCTGACTTAAAAATATTCATTCATTCATTCTTGAAACATTTCATAAATGTCAGCTGTGTACTAGTTAATGGAATAAAAAGTAAAATTGAGATTAGACATAGTCCCTGAATCCATGGAGTTCTTGGGAGATCTGGCTTGAGATAACATGAGGAGGTTCAGCAGCTGATAACCACAGGAAGCCTTCAAGCAAAAATGATATTCTAGGATGTGAGGTGAGGAGGCAACATCTTCCAGGCATGGCAGAGGGAAGTGTGCAGAGGCAGGAAAGTGGGAAATTGGCATACCACTTGAGAAAAGAGCAGGTAGGTTGGTTTGTCTGGTTTTTCGAAGGGCAAAAAGGGAGAATAATGTAGAAGTAAAGGTTGGAGAGGTAGGCTGATGGCAGAAAATGAAGAGCTTTAAATGAAAAATAGAAGTGTTTCTATGTATCTTGAAGGCAATCTGAAGTTTCTTGAGGAGAGTCATGTGATTACTGTACTTTAAAAAGAGCCTTGGCCTTGGGTCAGGAGACATGAATTATTGCCATGTGTCTGTCACTTAAAAACTCATGTAACTCTGGGCAAATTATGGAAGTCTCAACTTCAGTTTCCTCATCTGTAAGGAGGCTAAATCAGACAGCCTCTGGGTTTTTTACAGTTCTAGATCTATGACTCACCATGATATGAAAAAATAACATTGATTCTGGAGTCAGGACCTGTGTTCAAATCCCAATCTTTATTTGATTTGATCTTTATTTACCTCTGTGAGCCAAGACAAGGCATTCACCTCAAGTTCCTCATGTCTGTTACAAAAAGATTAAAACAGGTGATTTCTGGGATCCTTTTCTAGAGGCATAATTCTATAATTCTTCCTGTCTGATAGAGGAGAGTGTACTACATGTACAGATGAAGATAACACAAAATGAAACCCAATACATGCCCAAGAAAAAGTACCCCCTAAGGACAGAAAGATGACAGCAGATTGGGAAAAAATTTAGAAGATTCCTTGGACATGATGACCATTGAGGTGGGTTTTGAAGGATGGGTAGAGATAAAGTAGGATTGAGAGAGTATTCTGAGTGAAGGAAAGGACATGAACAAAAATATAGAGGTGGCAGATGGCCAGATTTGATCATTCATCCATTCAACGAGTACTTAAAAGCACTTTTTATTTACAAAGTCCTGCATTTTGTTTTGGAGGAGAAATGAGTGTTAGACCAGATATAGTCCTTTTTTCCCACAGCATCTCCAGTACAGAAGGGAAATATGTCATACACAGATGATATAAATATAACCTATAAGATAATCAGTGCTCCATAATATCAGTAAACAATATCCTACAATAAAGCTGGAGCATAACATGCACAGGAGGGCACAGTTCCAGAGAAGCTCATCTACAAGAGGAGTGTCCAATCAAGGAGGGTCTGGAATATTATATCTGAGAGAATTATGATGTAAGAATTTTCATTTCCAGTTTTTACTGAAAAAAGCTATAGAGAGACTTCATTTCCCATTAAGCCTCTGGAGGCAGGGGGAAAACCACTCTGCCTTTTTCAAGTAGTTTTCTCTCTCTCTCAGTTGAAAGATTTAAAAAAAAATAACTCAGACAATTTTCTAGCCTGTCACCTAATCATTCTAAAAAGAAACAGATCCAGAGCAAAGAACTAAAAATAATATGGGTGCCCTTCAAGTGGGAGATGGCTAAGCAAATTGTGGCTAAAATGAAAAGGAAGACCAGATTTTGATGAACAAAAAGGACAGTAATGATGCCAGAAAACAGAAAAGGTTTTCCCTCACTTCAGCAGCAAAGTGGGGGACTAATAGAGCACAATGTGTATACATGGACAAATAAAATTAACACGAGTGTTTTGCTGAATTTGTTTTCTATGTTGCAAGGGAGCATCACCATTTCATTTTTTATGTCTTTTTTTTTGTAAATAATATTTTACTTTTTTTTTCAATTACATGTAAAGATAGTTTTCAACATTCGTTTTTAATAGGATTTTGAGTTCCAAATTTTTCTCCTCTGTCTTTTACTCCCTCCCTAAAATGGCAGGCAATCTAATACAGGATAGGCATGTATAATCATGCTCAACATTTTCCCACATTAATCATGTTATAAAAGAAAAAACAGATTGAAAGGAAAAAAAACAAAAAAGCAAAAAAAAGAAAAAAGAAAATAGTTTGCTTTAATCTGCATTCAGATTATCTGATTATGTTCATTCAGAGTCCTTAGTTCTTCCTCTGAAGGGGATAATCTTTTCCATCATGAATCTTTTGGAATTGTGTTGAATCATGGTATTGCTGAGTTAGAACAAGTCTAACATAGCTGATCATCACACAATGTTGCTGTTACCATGCACAATATTCTACTGGTTCTGCCCATTTCACTTAGCATCAGTTCATGTAAATTTTTCCAGGTTTTTCTGAAATGTACCAGAAGGATCATTTTCAAGGCCTTGCTGAGTAGAACAGCAAAGTATATGACCTTGTTTTTTGTATAAAAACAAAAGACATCAATAAAATACTAAAAAATAAATCTAGTAAATTAAACTAAAAATATAGTAAATAAAACTAATTTGACATTTATAAAGAAAGGAAATAAATAAGTACACAGTAAATAGGAAAAAGAGAAATCAAATTTCCATATTTTCTGACCATCTTCTTCTCCAAGACCCTTTAAGAACTTAAGCGAGAATTCTCTTAGAACTAGCTCTATATGAAAGTCATCAGAGACCCTATCAGGTATTGATGAAATTCCCAATGGGAAGCTTGAATGAGTGGAAGAAATTGAGATCAAGAAGAATCCATTACTAATTCCATCCAAGGAAGATTGGTATATGTATTAATAGGACCTATACAGTCATGTTATAGGAATGTTATAAGGTATAGATGAAACAATGTGTTTTTTTTTTAAACACATTTTCTTATGAAAATCTCTCTTGTTGATCTGCTTCTACTTCTTCCCCTACCTCTTTCACTTCTGCTTAAGTCCCCTCTTGAGGCTAGGAACAAAGGGGCAGAAAGTAAATAAAGGCTAACTTAGAACCCTACACAAAATAGAGACCCAGGAAAAATTTGCCAAAGGAAGAAGAGGGTGGAAACTTCCACAGGAATGTTCCAGGGTGACAAAGCTGGTGGTCATCTGAATGTTCCATCATCAAGAGAACCTAAGTGCTAAGCAAAGTCCCATAGTTCTAACATGAGATAGCAGTAGACGTTTGGTTTTGAATTTCAGGGATTGAGAGGAGATGAATCCTTTAATTTTTCAGCTCCTCAGCTGCTTCATGAGTAGAAAGATAGGGGTGGATCGAATGATTTCTAAGTCTCTTCCTGTTATAAGTCAATGACAATGATAATTTATTTTTCATTTAAGCAGGCTTTTATTAAGCTCCCACTATGTGGTAGGCACTGTCCATGGTACTAGATATACAAAACCAAACATAGAAACATTACCTACTCTGTGAGAGCTAATGTTGTTGTAGTAGAAAGAATAACAGGTGGCAATGCAAAGACCAAGGCTTGAGAGAGAACACAATGACCTGTGAGGTGGATAGTGCAAATATTATCACATGTGCTTGACAGATGATAAAACCGAAGCCCAGAGAGAAAATATGTCTTTTCCAATGTCACACATCTGGCAGATAGAGGAGAGAACTCAAGCCAAATTTTCAGGTGTAATATAGGGAGCCATTTCTCTAAGAACTGGATCCCAAAGGCAAAGGAGAGAAGAGGAGAAATGGGGGTCACAAGGTGTTGGTTTGGGGAATGGACACATGGAAAAAGGTTTTATAATCTGTCCACTGATTCTGTCTCTTGGAAAAGCAGTTTCGGAAGGTAGAAATAGCTAGTAAATGGGAGACAGTCACTCACATCACAATCACTCAGGGCTCCATCTGCAGGGACTCTGCCCTCTAATGAATCACCACACCCACTGATTATTGCTTGAGCTCTGGAATTAAAACCGGAAGATACCAGTGCACGCCTGGACTCCCCAGAACAGCTCTAAGGCTGAGAGGGATTTAAAATGAGGTTGTTTTTCCATTTTTCTTCTCTTCTCTGACAAGAATTCCAGAAGAAGAACTAATGGAACAATTCTGATGCTTATCTTTTTTTTTCCTTTCTTAAAATAAAAGTTATAACACAGTAAAAAAAAATCTCTGGATCCATATCAAAGTCTTCTAGAGTAAGAATCATGTCATTCCTTCTCTGTATCCCCAGAACTCAGCATAGTACTTTGCACATGCTAGACATTTAATAAATTATTGTTGATTGATTGACCTAGATTTAAATCCTGATCCTTACTACCTATGTGACTTTGGGCAGGTCATTTCCCAGGTTTGTGCCTCAGTTTTCCCCTCTCTAAGCATCCTACAACTCACACAATCTTTTAAGGATAATATTGGTCCAACAGAAGCACTCTAAAATCTGTAAAAGCCTTATGACAAGGAAGATGTGAGTATGAGTAAGTTCTTCTCCAGAATATAATAATCACTATCCTTTAACAATGACACGGCTCATTACAGTTTTCATCCTTGAAAACTACATGTTGCTATATTGTATCTAGGATATACTGCAACATATTTAGCATATATAGGACTGCTTGCCATGTAGGGGAGGGAGTGGAAGAAGGGAGAGGAAAAATCAGAACAGAAGCGAGTGCAAGGGATAATGTTGTAAAAAAAAATTACCCTGGCATGGATTCTGTCAATATAAAGTTATTATAAAATAAAATAAAATATTAAAAAAAGAAAACTACATGTTGCTTCAGAGAGAAATGAGGACTTTTGTCAATATTTTCAATATTTCCATCTACTATTGGACCTGGTAGGAGGCTAAAGGTCAGCCAGTCTCACCTGCTACATAGGGTAGGAATGGACTCAGTAGAGGGTTTCCAGCCTCCAGGACAAAAGTCTTGAGACCCTTCTCAGAGACATTATTAGTTTCAGAGAGGCTTAACCTGAGCTGCTCTGGATTTCAACTCCCAGTTCCCACCATTCCATTCAATAAATTCCTATTGAATTGGTTCAAACATTTTGTAGTTGACTGTGATAAACAAGGATAGACCAAGAAGTCATGACCTTAGTATTAGATTATGCAGTCTACCCCATTCATTTCGATATCTACTCAACAACCACGTACTGTGGGTCAGGCAGTAGATGGAGAGCTGGTCCAGGAGTCAACGAGACCTGAGTTCCTAGCCCACCTCTGAAACATACTGTCCATATGACCCTTGGTAAGTCACGTCATCTCTCAGTGTCCAAGGCAACTCTCTAGGACTAAATTGAAGGCAAATGGCAATCTCATAAAGAAAGGGACTTTCCCTTCCAGGAGCTCCCCAAACAGAAGAAATAAGAGATGGAATTAAAAAGAAACAAATAGCCCAGCACCCAGCAACAAAATGAAAATCCTTCATCACAAGAATTATAGAGCTGATTTTGTGCTTCAGTGATATTGCGTGGGCTGTTGAGTTGTGGGTGGATGGAAGAGGGAGATAACTGAGGCAGAGAAACCAGGAGGTGCCTCAAGGGCCCTCAAGTAGGGAGATCATTCCTGTGCACAAGAGGAAGGGCCAGAAAAGTTTTCTCCTCCTGGAAGGAAACAACAGGATGGAGAAAAGACTGAATAAAAACAACAAACAATAGTGCGTTGAGCACTGAGCTAGGATAATATCCTTGTGAATGAAGAACAAAGGAGAACTTGCTCAAGGTCACAGAGCTAGAAGAGAGCCTATGCTGGCTCCCAAGAGCTGCACTTCCTCCCACTTACAGTGAACCCACCTTTGCCCACAAAGCCCCAGCTGCTGTTGACATCAGCACCCCAGGTGCTACCTGTCACCTGCAAGTATATCGACCTCTCTGGTCACTCTGAGAGGAAGAAATAGAGGAAGCATCTCACGAGCCTCTGTTCAAGGAATCCTGGCTGTTCTATTAAAGCCCAGATATTATAGACCCAGCTCAACTCCAGAACAAAACTTCCTCCAAGTCTCTCTGAGAGGAATTTCTAGCTGGCTGCCACTGGATCATGACTGAAGCCTGGAAGGAACCTTGGAGGACTTCGAGTCCAATCCCCTCATGTCCAGCTTCAGAAACAGACTGAGAGAGATTAAGTGATTTAAAGATCACATTGATGGCAAGAATGAGATATTTGAATTCAGGTATTTCATCTTAGTCGTTGCAGTCTCTTGGAAGTTCTTGATGAGGCAGACAATTGTTGGATCAGCACAATCACTCTCCACCAATATGCATATGATCAGGAAATTGGCCAGCTTTCATGTCCCACTCATGAGAAGGAAGAGTATTCCTCCATGCTGCAGCAGCTGCTCTTCCCTCCTGGTGGAGAGGCTAGTGACTGCTCATTGGGCACTCTGTGGAGGGGATGTCTACCTGGTACAGATCAAAGCCACTTAGAACTTCAACACCTTTGGGAGATGCTTGGCCATGGATCTGGGGATAGCATGTTGGAGCTGGAGATTTTAGATTGGGGATGACGCAGGACTCCCGAAACTGTATCCAATTCTCTCACGTTGCAGAATGGAAATGACTTGCCTAATCAATCCTCCCACTTACATATAGTTCAAGGATGGTGAATTATATACTATATTCCTAGCACTGTGCTAGGGTCCAGGGAAGCAAAGACAAAAACAGGAAATGTTCCCTTCTCCCTAGAAGCTTCTCTCAGTAACCAACTGCCCCCAGAGAGCGGACTGTGGATACAACATAGTATTTTCACCTTTTTTGTTACTGTTTGCTTGTTTTTTGTTTTATTTTTCATTTTTTTTTCCTTTTTGATCTGATTTTTTCTTTCACAGCATGATAACTGTAGAAATTGCATGTGTTTAATATATATTGGATTACTTGCCATCTAAAGTAGGAATGGGGGAAGAGAAGAAATCAAATTTGGAACACAAGGTTTTGCAAAGGTGAATGTTGAAAAGTCTCTGTGCATATATTTTGAAAATAAAAAGCTCTTAAAAATAATTTAGAAAATAGAAGCTTCTCACAGGGAAAACAAAGTCACAGAGGGAAGTAGGTGAGTATCAAAGCTACAACCTGAATCTGAGTCACCTTGCTTCAGTTTCATGTTGGGGCTATCAGAAAGAGTTCTAAGTCTCTCCACTAAGATCAGCCAAAATATAACCAGCCTGATTTTTCGTATGTGGCAGGTCAGAAGGGGAGGACTTCTTTCTGACCAGATAATCCACTCTGCTGCAGCATGGCCCTGCTTTGGCTCTCACTGTACTTCCTCCTTCCAGAATTCTGGATGAAGGATCTAGATGCTCTTTTGCAAATTCCAAAGCCTTAACAAGGAGCTATTTCTTTCAGGAATTTGACTTCTCTGTCTTGGAAACAGCTGCTTTTGAGATCTGTTCTGAGAGAATCACAAGGGGTAGCTCACTTGGAACCTACATATGAAATCAGCTTGTTGACCTAGGAACCAATTGTAAGAGCCAGCTCTGCCGGGGACAGAAGAATTGCGACTCCTCTGAGATGCGACACTGAAAGGTGTGGGGTGCACCATGCATGGCTTTCTGTACATACAGTACCAAGCACACACAAGCAGGCCCAGCCTGACTCTGCCTATGGAAGGGAATGAAGGTTCTAGGGGTCTCTTGGGAAGCAAAGAGGGAGACAAGGTAACAAAATGTTGGCAGAAATAGGCCTTAGAGCTGATTTCGTCCAATCTCCCATTTTGTAGAAGTAATAAACAAGGCCTGGAGAGAAGAGGGGACTTACCTAAAATCACATGTAGTAATCTCAGATTAAAAATTGAGTGCTCTTCCATTGATACCAACTGATAAAAAAGATGAACATTTATTAAGCACTTACAGTATACCTTGTTAGGTTCTGGGAATGCAAATATAAGGACCTGACTTTTTAAAATTAAAGCTTTTTATTTTTCAAAACATATGCATGGATAATTTTGCAACATTGGCCCTTGCAAAACCTTGTGTTCCAGTTTCCCCCCTTCTCCCACCCCCTCCCCTAGATGTCAAGTATCCAATATATATTAAACATGTTTATATATATATGTTAAATACAATATATGTAAACATATTTATACAATTACCTTGCACAAGAAAAATCAAAACAAACAGGAAAAAATGAGAAATAAAATAAAATGCAAGCAAACAACTGTTGGAATCCTTACAAATTGCTAACTCATTAGAGTTGATAGATTATTGATCTGATCTTACAAGAAGATGTTTTGGGCCAGAACTTTGAAACAGATATACATGGTATACGTAAAAAGAGTGAGAATACTATGTTGTGAATCACATTCAGTTCCTACAGCCTTCTCTCTGGGTACAAGTGACTCTCTTCATCACAAGATCCTTGGAAATGGCCTCAATCATCTCATTGTTGATGAGAGCCATGTCCATCAGAATTGGACTGTATACTCTTGCTGGTGCCATATATAATGATCTCCTGGTTCTGCTCATTTCATTCAGCATCAGTTCATGTGAGTCTCTCCAGGCCTCTCTGAAATCATCCTGTTGGTCTTTTCTTACAGAACAATAATATTCCATAACATTCATACACCATAACTTATTCAGCCGATCTCCAATGGAGATAAAATATATTAAAAACTTATGAGGTAAGAACTTGCCTCTGTGGACAGAGGTCCCGCCTTCAGGGAGCTTAGGGTCTTTTGAGGGTTTAGAAGGTCTAGTTTTTTTTTTTTTAAAGTACCAATAGCAAATTAGGCCCTGACAAAGACAAAGACAAAAATGAAAATTCTGGATGAGGGGAGAGCTGAGCCAGATCTAGGATGTCAGGAGTTGCCCTTTGTCATGTGTAGGGAAGATGTGTCTACTGGTTAGTATCTTTCCAAGTTGGTAGTAAGAGCAAACCCTGAATTTGAATATAGATTTCATAGCTCCAAACGTGGTGTTCTCTATTGCATCCTAACCTTTTTGTTTCTTGGCGCATCAAAATATTTCACAAATAGGAGTTCTCATATATGTTCTCATAAAGACCAACACCAATCTTGGAGAAAATGGCTACTGATGCAGAAGAGATCCACTCCAAGAATTTTATGAAAAAGCAAATGAATGCTGTTAAGGAGGGAGGAGGGGGAAGAATGGAACATTTTCTAAGTGACGAAGGAAAGATGAGCCAGCCTGGGGCTCTCAGAAACAGAGATGAAGCCAGCTGCCAGCAAATGGAAATCCAATAAATACCTCTCAATGGGCCAAGATTTGTATGTATTTCCCAGCATCTTTTAAAAAACCTGCCAACCATATTCAGGATGGACAAAAAGAAGGCAATGAGATGATGGATTAATCAGTGGCACCCAGTACTTGGTGCCGCCCCATGAACTGTCCAATCAATACAGTGATTATAAACTGCCAGGCTTCTCACCCAGAGGTACAGATATTGATTTTCAAAACACAGCACAGGGTGGGAATAAAGGATAACAAGAAACAAAAGTTGAGAATCCCAGAATCCTCTAGCTGGAAGTGCCCTCAGAAGCCACAGTCTAGCTCAAATCAATTAATCAAGCAATCCAACTTATCTTGTATCAGGACACAAAGGCAAAAAAAAAAAATAATCACCCTTTCCCCTCAAGGACTTTACATTCTACCAGGGGAGACAATGGGTACACATAAATACAGCCCAAATACAAAGGGAATAAATATAAGCTAGCTAAATCTTAGGTATTTGGGAAGGAGGGTTCTAGCAAGCTTCAACAGAAAGTAGGATTTAAGCTTCAGAAAGTATCAGAAGTGAAAGGACCTTAGTATATGAGGCTCATTAGAGCTGATAAAATCAGCTAATGAACTTTTATTAACCATTTAATGAAAATAGCTAGTGTTTTTATAGCCATTAAAATTTGCAAACCATCATATGTGAGTATATTTATACAGAATCTCTTTTAATTGATTTATTCTGTTCTTGAGATTGTGCTAAGTACAGAGAAAGGCCAAAAACAGTCCCTGCCTCAAGAAGCTCAGCATGCGCTGTATTCTAAAGACCTTTTTGGTTTTCTCATCCTGTGATGTGTCCAGAGAATTCTGCCCCTGAAAACTGTAGCAAAAAGAACACTAGCATGAGAGTCTTGGCTTTGAGTTAGAGCTATGGAAGTAACAGGCTCCATTACCTTGAAAAAGACCCTGCCCCAGTCCCTGCTTTACAAATCTATTTCTTGATCAGAGTGGACTCAAGCCATCTTGGAAGGACTGTTGGCTTGGGAGCCAGAAGAAACTTCAGTGTGACTCCTATTTTTGACACTTACCTCTTATGACTCTAAAATTAATCAACTAAATTCTCTGAGTCAAATTAGTTTTCTGTAAAATGGAGATTATAATACCAGTGTCTTCTCTCCAAGTATCTGTAAGGACTGAATATGCTAATGTACGTGAAAGCACTTTGCAAACTTTAAGACACTAAAGAAAGGTGAGAAACTTTCCCAGTCTCAGATTAGTTTTCTGTGAAATGGAGATAACAATACTGGTGTTTCTCCAAATATTTGGAAGGATTGGATATGCTAATGTAAGTGAAAGCACTTTGTAAACTTTAAATTTCAAAACACTACAGAAATGTGAGGTATTGTCATGTGTGGACTTAGAAGCAGCTAGAGGGAATATAAACAGAGGCACAGTGGATTGGGAGGCAGAAAGATCTGAATTTGAATGCTCACACAGATAAGTAGTAGCAGTGTGGTCCCAACCAAGTCAACCTCTGAGTTTTATTGTTCTTACCTGTAAAATGGGGATAATACTAATGCCTTCTTCCAGGGTTGCTAAGAGACTCAAATGAGATAATCTATTTAAAACACTTTCTGAACTTTAAAATGCTCTATAAATACCTAAACTCTTCATCTCACAACCAAGGAAACCGAGGCTCAGAGAGCTAGTCATAGGCTCCAGAGTTGGGGTTAGAAGCCATGTCCTCCACTTCTAAAGTAAGGACTTTCTCCATGAACTGAAAGAAATGAGCTCACTCAACACAGATTCCTTAGTGCCTTTTCCTGTACACTCCTGTTGTTGTCCCTCTCCTCACCTTTCCATGCACACAGTCTCCCACCTACTCCAAGTATTGTACATGACTGGCTCTCACTTGACCTCACTTTGCCCCCATATTCTGGGTGAATATGGGTGGCCAGAGTCCAGCCCAAATGGAAAATGAAACCCAACTTTCTTTCCGAAGACAGAAATCTTTCCTGGTCCTCAGGGAAGCCCATCACATCTGGCAGAACCATATGATCAGCAAGGCAGACCCAAGCCTCAAGCCACACTCCTCTGGTCCTCTGCCCTGGCTGGACTTGGAATGGAAAAGGAAAAGCCATGTCACAGTGAGAAGAATAATGAGTTTAAAGACAAAGGACCAGGGCTCAAATATTGGTTTTTCTAGTTAAAATCCGTGTGACTTTGGCCAAGTACCATAATCTTACTGGGCTTATCATATTTGTTCATATATAGTCCACCCCTTGGTCCTGGGAAGCCTGTGAGCCCTCTATCTCTGGCTCTATTCTAAGCTCTATCTCAGGACTGGAAGGGAGAGTCTTCTTGGTCAGTCAGTGTACCAGGATGGAGCCCTGCTCCAGGCCAGGAGCCAATGTCAAACCTTTGGGCTGGGATCTTGAGACTCCAGGAGAATGGAGATTCTGTTCGTTCTCATGGGGTTTGTTATGGAGTCTCAACCTTAGCAGGGCCAGAGATATGGTTCACCCCATCCTCTTCCCAGCCCTTTCCTATAAAACTCAACTGAAGGGGAATGACTTACCAAAATGTCCACCCGGGACTCTGGCAACGACTTTTACACCCCCCTCCTCAGCAGAAAAGGGGCCAAGGAGGCTTGCAAATGTTAGCTGAGACTCGTGTCTGGTCTGAGTCTGGGGTAAGCTCTGTGGGTTGTAGGTGGAGACAAGGGAAGAGATTTCCAGGAAAGACTTTTCTCTTCATTGCTCCCATCCTTGGCATATAAGTGCTTAATTAATGCTCTTTCTTTCATCCATTCACTCACAAGGCTGAATTAGACCCAGATCTTGCTGTCATAGGGTAAAATCCAGTGTAGTAGGGGAAGGAGAATATGTGCTCTGATATGAGAGGGGGGAAAGTGAGTTCAGAGAAGGAAGCTAGACAAAGCACTGGGAGGAACTTGAGGGATAGCTCACTTTTCCCTGGACACATGTCAAAGAAGGCTGTACTCTCGCTTCTTCAGCTGGGAGGAGCAGGAAGGGAGAGGTTTTAATAAGTGGTTGTGGCGTGAGGCTATTCTAGGCGAGAGGGACCCAGTGAGCAAAGAATCTGAGGAAGCTGGGGCAGGGTAAAAACAGGAAGTGGTTCAGCTTGGCTGGGACATACGGTAAAAGGGGAAAACGAGCAATGATAAGGATGGGAAGGGAGGTTGGAGCCCCACTGTATGTAATTGGCAATGGGGAGCCATGGAAGATTTGTGAGCAGGGAAGTGATATGGTCAAATCAGTTCTAGAAGGACTGGAGAAGAGAGATCAGAAGTAGGAAGAACAATTAAAAAGCTATTAGGGTGATTGAGGACAAACTATGGAAAGAACTGAACTTGGAATTGGGGACTTTAGTTCAAAGCTGCTTTGCATTTTACAGGTTGTCTGATGCTGGGCAACCCCTGTCTTAGCTTGAGACCTCTCTGTTCAGATCTGAGGTGGAAGAGGGATCCATTTGTAGTTGTTTGTACAAGTTGTTTGTAGAAGAGGAAAGAAAGGATGTCTTCTTTGACTAGGGAATATCTAAACACAGTAGTGACACCTGAATATCCTGGCACATGAGTGTACTTTAAGAAATGATGACTGGGAGGAACATAGAGAAGCTCAGAAGACTTATACCAACTGATACAAAGTGAATAGAGCACAAACAGGAAAACAAGACACAGTGATTATAGCTATACAAAAAGCAATAATAACACCATGATCCAAACTGAATACTGCAAACAGAAAAGGATTGTTGGGTTCCAAAGAGATGAATCCCCTTTCCCCCACTTCTTCCGTTACCTTTTTTGCAGAGGAGGCGGCTATGGGTCAGAAACAGTGCACACACTGTCAGAATTTATGTCCTGAATAGTTCTGCCAAGCTGCTTATTTTCTTCCTCTTTTCCATTTCTGTTAAAAGGGATGGCTCTTGGGAACAGTGCAGGAGGACAAAGGTTGGAAGTGTAGGTGATATGGAAACAAAGAGCTAAAAAATATTTTAAAAAAGAAAATGAATATTGTGACATTACCCAAAAAAGATATGAAAAGAGATATTCCTTTAATCCTTTGCAAAAATTGGGAGGAGGAGCAAGATAGGTGTGGAAACTTACATATAATGTCAGACTTTTTTTGATATGTTGATGAGTTTTGCTGATTTTTTTCTATCCTTTCTCTCTTTCTTTAAAAAAAATTCTTTGTCTTAAGAAATGGTTCTCTGGAGAGAAGAGAAAGAGGAATACTGGGAGAAATGTGAACAATCTGAAGTATTGATAAAGATTTTCAACATTTTTAAGGGAGATTGCTGAACTAAATAGAAAATCTAGAAAAACTTCCAGATCTAAAGTCCTAAAGGCCTAAGAGATAAGGGGCAGCTCCTGCAGATAATTGCCTGAGGATGAAGCCAACTTATGGAAAACCCATCAGCCTGGCTGAAATGTAAAACCAGGGTAAACGAGGACAGAGAAGGCTGAAAATTCCTGAAGTCTGAATAGATAATACTGAATCCAAGAAATCGTCAATCACTGAATTCTATCCACCGAGTGAGAGGAAACTTGGTTTCTGTGGATTTGGATTGTAATTTTCTCAAATGAAATGTAACCCACGACATGAATGTGGCCGGGATCAGTCTTGGGGACTTTTCAATAAGCATATTTTCTTAGGCTCAGCTCTTCTCTGCCAGGGTTTCCCCTGAGAAAATCTGAGCACTCCTGTCTTGATCTCCCCAGAAAAGGAAAAGGGATTTCAGCTTCCATGTAAACACTCAGGCTTGAACGGAGAATAGGTTTTATTTAAATGCATAGGACACAAAAGGATTCACACCTAAGCCCATATACCAACAAAACAACTCTCCTTTCTTCTCTGGTGGGGATCTTCCTCTCCCGAGACTTATAAAGTTATCTAAATTCATTTTGGGGGTATCAATTGATCTACATTTGGGGCACCAACTCACACTGCTTCAAGAAGAAAGCACCATGGTAGCTAAAGTCAACCCACAATCCCCGGGATAAAGCCCCATTCTAATGTTGAGACTCCACAGAATGGGAAATAACTTAATGTCAATTGAAAATCGAGCCATTCCACTCCAGAACCCTGCACAGTTCCTGTTAAGTCCCAATACAAATAAAGTTGCCACAGCTGCTTGTCCTATCTTTGTATGATCTTTCCCTTCATTTCCAATTCCTACAATTTCACATTGCTTGGCTTAAGATCTCCTCAGCCTGGCCAGTAACTTCCTGTCCTTCCATGGTCTTTTGCCATCCACGAGATCAGATAGCAGCAGAGATTTCCTTCCAGGGAAACAATTTTTGTCTGTGTCTTTCCTGCACATTTTGTCTTCCTCTTCTGAGCTTCTCTCAGTTTAGGTAGTTTCCTTTCAAATCCAAGCTGCCATGAACTAGCAATTATCAATCAATAGTCAGTCAATAAACCATCATCAGAGAGGTTTCCCTGGAGTAATAATGATTTAGAATGGAGCAAATTCACACCTTGTCACAGAAGGTCATCAGTATGGTCACAGGCTCTGGAGCTGACAGGGACAATGAACAAAGATAATTTAAACTTTGTTAAGGAACTGACCTTGCCCAAGGATTTGATTTGTGTTCGATTAACTTCATCAGTGCCAGAACAAAGGAGCATAGCAATAGGGCAACAGGGACCCAAGGACTGCAGGGAAATCCCAATAGAATGTAAGCTTCTTAAGGAAAGTGATTGCTTCATTTGGGATCGGTTTACTTTTGTTTGTTTATTTGTTTTTTCAGGGAAGGAAGGAAGACAGCTAGTTCTGGAGTTAATGCTTAATAAATGCTTTTCAATCAATGAATTCCTGGGTGCATCAGTTCTAAAAATATTTTGCAGGAGGCCATTTTTTTTGGCCAACTTAACATTCATGTTTGAGCCATTCTAGCAACTTTTTTCTGTAACTGTACAGATCTACATTCTCTCTCCCGTCTGATAGAACACTCAGCTACTCCTCTTTATCTTGTCTTAAGATCAATCTGAAGAACAGTTGTATTAATAATCAATGAGAGATATCAAAAAAAGGCATAAATAAAATTTTATTTAAAAAATCATTGAAAGACAATGGCACAATGAAAAGGTATGACTCAAGCCAACAGTATGGTCTAGGAAGTTATTTAATTTCTCTACAACAGTATAGGAATTTATTTAATTAAGGGAAGGGTAAGAAGATAATCCCCAAAGTCTCTCCCAGTTCTGACATTCTCTGTTCTAAGGCTCTTCTATCTTCTGACATTCCATGCCCTAAAAATGTTTATGCCTCTTATATTTCATATTCTGTGTTCTAAAAGCCTTTCCAACTCTGATATTCCATGTTCTAAGACCCCTTCCAGTTCTGACAGTTTATAATCTAAGGTCCTTCTCAGTTCTAAGATCCACCCCCCCTAGCTTTTATGCCCCATGTTTTAGATTGTAAAGCACTTTTCAGCTCTGATCTATGAAACTAAGGTTGACCTGCCTGATTGATAAAAGAGGCAGAACCTTTTATAAATCAGAAGAATTATAGATTTAGGGCTAGAAGGAATTTTATAGATCATCTTGCCCAACCAATTAATTTTACTATTAGGAAAACTGAGGCTCAGAGAACAGAAGAAGCTTACCCAAATGGTGGAGCCAAGCTTTAACTCCAGGTCCTCTGGGATGGCAAATCCCAGCCTTTTAACTTCACTATATCATACTACCCTGGAGTTAAAGCTTGTTTAAGTTTCTAGATCAGGAAATGCTGTTATGGGTCCATGAAATCTTTCCTTTGTCAACTCTGCAAAATTATCTTGTTTTTAGTAATTATAACAGCCAGGCTGGGAGGACACAAAACTAAGCCTGATTTCCTAATGATAATAATAAGGGCATAATCCAACATCGTGGCCTGCTCGTGGTATGGTGGGAAGGCCTCCAATCTGTACATCTACCCAGGGGAGATGGGGACAGAATTATGAAGGGGACAGAAATGGAAATAAATAGAATCATAATTATACTGTATAATTAATTACAACAACCTTTGCCGAAATGAATTTGCACATCATTATCTGCCTTGGGAAGAGCAACTTAATTTGGGGTGTGGGGAGAATTAATTAATGTTTGGAAAGTGCTGCCGAGAGGTAAGGATGGAAGGTGCCAAGCAAGTGGCAAATGGCCTGATTAATAAAATATTGGTTCCAATTTACAGGTTGCAGATGTGCCCAGGAAGCTGAGCAGACTAGTCATGAATGGTGCGATTATCTGGGTACTAGATGGGCTCCAAGGTGCCTTGTGCGCCCTAGCTTGAGTTCTAGCATCTGAGTATCTCCAAGCTGGAAGGAACCTTGAAGAATTCTTGATCAGGAATCAGGGAACATGGATTGACTTTCAGTTCCTGATAATTTCTAGCTTGGGTAGCTCACTTCAACTTCCCGGGTCATAGTTCTAAACTAAGATTTAGAGATAAATCCAATCCAATGATGTATGATGTAGAGGGATAGTGCCTTGGACTTTGGGTCTGGCTGTCTAACGGCTCTGTGGCTTAGTACCTGTGGGTCCCACCAGGTGTTTACCCTTCCTGGGTCTCATTTATCTCATCTGTAAGATGTAGAAATTAGTGGCAGGGAACTCATTACCTCCCTACAACCCATTCCATTATCATAAAGTTGGACCTAGCCCCTTTTTACAGAGAGGGAAACTGAGGTTAGAGGCTAAATCACTTATCCAAAGTCACACAGGAAGTGAATGATAGAGCTGAAATCTGAATCTGAATATGGAAGATGAACCTAGGAATTCTGGGCCATGAGTATTCTATGTATCACTGTGGATGATGGTAGAATCTCAGAGATGAAAAGTATCTCAGAGCACAGTTAATTCCATTAGTATAGAGCAGCATCTTCAAGAAGTGGCCATTCCAAATCCTCTGAAATATCTGCAGTAAAAGGAATCTCACACCTATGAGACAGACCATTCTATCGCTGGACAGCTCTCCCTGTTGGGAAGTATCTGCTCACACTGAGCCCAAACCTGCCTCTGAGCTCCTGTCTGTTGTCCCTGCCCTTTGGGGGCAAACAAAATAAGACTAATGTCAGTCCCTTAAATATCTCTGCGCTAGCTCTGTTGTTGCCTAGAAGTCCTCCCCATTCTGATCCTCCCCTGATAGTCACTAGTTGAAAGTAATTTGAGCCAAGTTGATATTGACTTCTACTTGTACTGTTAAGAGCAGTTTCAGTCCTCCCAAGTTCTGCCCATCATCCAGGACAAGCCATATTGCACCTTCTCCAGGAAAGTCTTCCTTGATCCCCCGATTGAAAATGGTCAGTGAGGAGCCATAGAGTTAGCTTTGGGAGTTGGAAATCACATTTCCTCAGAACTTTCCAGGCTACGAAGTCGATTCTTACAACAATCTTGTGAGCTCAGTAATATCTTATTCCTAATTTGCAAGTGAACACACTGAGACTCAGAGAATTAAATATGAGGAACAAGTTCCAGCCCAGGATTTGGGTCCTTGTGATGCTATTCCCCCTATGCACTTCTATCTTGTATTTCATCAGTACTTAGAGTAGTCCCTCAATGGGCCACATTCGCTTCATGTTTCCCTTCATCAGGAAGAAAGATTAGTTTAACTGATATCCCATCAATGGGATGCATGTGTCCGTCTCTCCTGTGTGATTAGTCACAGCCGGTGCAGGGATCTGCAGTGTGGGGACAACACTCAGAGGAGACTCTCTGTAAGAGGTCAGGCTGGAACTGCCGGGACCTGAAAACTGGAGAGGTTATAGACAGGCAGAGAGGAGGGAGGGAGGCTTTCCAGACATGTGAATAGGGGCTGTGGAGGCAAAGATCTACTAGATTTTTTTTTATTTAAGATTTTGAATTTTAAATTCTAGCCCTCCTTCTCCTTCCCCCTTCCTGAGATGGTAAGCAATCAGATATAGGTAATACATGCACAATTATATAAAACATTTCCATATTAGTCATTTGTACAAGAAGATTCAAATAAAAGAAAAAATTGAAAGAAAATGAAAAATAGCATGCTCCAGTATGTATTCAATCAATATCAGTTCTTTCTCTGCAGGCAGATAGCATGCTTCATCATTAGTCCTTTGGGGTTGTCTTGGATCATTGTGTTGCTGAGAATAGCTAAGTCATCCACAGTTCTTTATCAAACAATATTCCAGACACTTTTAAAAATGTTTTTAGCCTTGAGTCGGTGTGGCTGGAACATAAGAGAACTTGGGGAAAGCGGTGTGAGATAGAACCCAGCCAGCCTGAAGTAGGAGCCTCTAATCCTGGAAGCAATAGGGAGCCATGTGAGGCTTTTGAGCAGACAGTGCCTGGCAATGTAAGGCAAGACTGGAAGCAGGCAGAAGCTCTCTCTACTTGATGATGGGAGTTAAGAGCAAGCCAAAGCTGAGGCTGAAAAAGAACTGTACTTGCCTGGAATGGTGAGGATGGAGCCTGGGATTCGGCTCTGTGGCTTACACTTTACCCAGAAGTGATTCCACAAACCCAAATCTTGGGTAGATCCAAGAATGGCTCTTGGATCTGCTGTGGCCCAAAGGGGAGGAATTTAGAACGTGTGGTAAGTGACTAGCCCAAGATCTCATAGGTATCCAAATTGCATCTTCCCCTAACCCCCTTATATAGAGATATCATAGAGAGTGAGGGAGAGAGAGACAGAGAGAGAGAGAGAGAGAGAGAGACAGAGAGAGAGAGAGAGAGAGAGACAGAGAGAGAGCAGGAAATGACATCTCCGGTGCTTCTGGTCCTCCAGTCACTTCTCAACCACTCCTTTTGTACCATGAGTGTCTAGGTCATCAACTTCTTTCACACAGTAAATCAGTCTGAATGTCTTATGTCCATCTTGGGCCCCTCCAGTCCCAGGCTCATCAGTTGCACTTACCAATAAACCTGGCCACTGTCTGCCCCGGAAAAGCCCCAGCAAGGGAGCTTGGCTAGACCCTGCACAAACTCCCCTGTAACTCTGGCCTTGACCCGGCTGGGCCCCAGCATCCAGCTGAGTTTTGATGCTAATCTAAGTTGAGTTGGGGCAGATGGTTGGAATCCCATCACAACCCCTGGCCCCTTCCAGCGTCTGGGAGGAAACGTGAGACTCTGAAATAACAAAAGCTGCTCTAGTCAGCCAACCCGGGCCACTGATAGTGTGAGGCATCCAGGCAGCTGTGGAGAAGAGGGAAGGGGACCGCGGGAGGGGCACTAAAAGCTTGTCAAAGGAGGCCCCTGGAAGGAACCAGCCTGCTCCTAATGGGCCCCAGAAGATGGGACAATGAAGGACCTTAAAACAGAGAATATCAGAGCTGGGAGGGAGCTTAGAACAGAGAATATCAGAGTTGAGAGGGAGCTTAGAACATGGGAATATCAGAGATAGAATAGATCTTATAATAGAAGACCAGCCGGCAGACTGAAAAAAACAGTCTATAATTCCTCTCAATTGGTATTCCCTGTTTTAAGCTTCCTCCCAGCTATAAGCTTTTCAGTTCCAAGGTATCGTCCCAGGGTTGCTGAGACAGACATTTAAAGGGTAAATCAACAATCAATAACAGAACTAATCTAATATCTCTAAAATCTCTAATAAAAATCTTCAGTAATGAGAAATGAGATCCCCTGTACTGACACCCCTCCAATTCTAGGTCAGATGCAAATAGAACTGTCCTGCTACTGGCCCTTGGAATCCTCTGTGCTCCTGGTGCTTTCCCTGCCTGTCCACTGGTGGTTTCTGGTCCATGTTCAAAGTAATAAAGAAATCTATAATGCATTCCTAAGCCTCTTGGCTCACCTTCTCAATTTGCATAATATTAATTTCCGTGTTTTTGCATATCGCACCCAGAGCTCAGTGTGGGGAAATATCATTAAAGCGTTAGTGCAGCCAGCTGTGGCGGACTCCAAACCTGTGTAAAACACCCAGCAGGAAGGCCACAGAGAATGCAGGTTTTCAATCGGCTCTCTCGTAACACTCACCTGACGTGGCTCAGGAGGATGCTGGGAGAGAAGAGCCTGGATCTCCTAATTCCCTCCCAGCAGCCTGGACCCAGTGGGGCCTCCCCTGCTAAGCCTCCACGCTCTCATCTCCCCAGCTCATGTGGATGGGGCAGCAGGGCCCCTCGGTTATACCCGCAGTGCTGCTCAGTGCCACTTTCTGAGAATCTCCTCCATTCCCTGGACCTCAGTTTCCTTCTCTGTAAAAGAAGGGGCAAGATTCAAGGTCTCTTCCAGTTATAGAACTATCATCCTTGGAACCCACCAGATAAGTGTCCTCATGCAGAGAACTGGCTTGCTATCCCTCGGCACTAACGTCTGTAGCTCCCTACTGTTTTCTGGCATTCAGGGCCCTCCCAATCTATCCCCCTGAAATTCAAGTAGTACTTAGTTGACATTTCTCTAAGGGCTCGTGCATTATTATTAATGCCACCAATATGCAGCATCCTTCATCCCTCCAGAGGAGAATTAAATTTCATGAGGGAAGGCTCATACCAAACCAAACTTTGTATCTTTGCCCAACAAAATGTCCTACACACAGTCATTACTTAATCATTATTTTGTCAAGTGTAATGGAATGGGATTGGTTATTGATTGATTGTGTCATTTGCCTGAGGGTTGCTGGGATAAACATTTAAAGGGTAAATCAACAATCAATAACCGCATCCAATCGGCAGCCAATATATCTCCTTGAAAACCCCTAGTAATGACAAACTCACTACCTCCAAAGACAGTCAACAGCCCGGAAAATTAACATGACGTTGGACTGAATTGATCCAAGAATGAAGAGGTGAGAGTTTCTCTCTCCTCTGCCCTGGTATATGGCACTTAATTCGGGGGGGGGGGGGAAAGAGGGGAGACTGATAGGCTGGTAAAGGGCCTCAAATCTGGACCCTGTAAAGATTGGCTGAAGATTCTAGGAATATTGAACCCAGAAATCTCAAGATCCAAAGGGACATGGAAGCCTTCTTTGGAAATCTGGATGATTTTAGAAGGACTAGCCTTATTCTACTTGGATCCAGAGGAAAAGCAAGGGGGGAATTGCAGATGGGCTGACTTAGGTTGAATATGAAGAAAATTTCCTTGGAATAATAAAAAAAGTGGAATAGCCCGAGGCAGGGAGGAATGAGCTCCCTAATCCTTGGAGGTCTCCAAGCAGAGAATGGATGGCCACTTGTGTGAGAAGGTTATTCGTTTTGTGAATGGATTGGACAAATAGCTACTGATGTCTCTTGCAGCTCTGAAATTCTGCAATTCCATAAGATTTTCCCTCTTTGTCCTTCTCTAGTGGTAGAGTCCCCTGTCCTCACTTTACACCCCTCACTCTGTATCTCCTCTGCACACATGTAGATGCTACAAAGACAGTAAGCAATATGAGGGGAGAGACTGCTCTTACTTTCTCTTTTCCTTAAGATGCTTAAATTTGCTGATTGTTGGATTCCCTCAATGCACAACTCAAATCCTCTAAGAGGAGCCCAGAGCTGCCTCTCTGTAATTTTCACACCCCCCTTTCCTCAGTTCCAGACACTGGATCCCTCTGGAGTCAAGGAGATGGAGAGTCTTCTCTGGAAAAATGATTGACAGCTATCGGGGTGGGGGGAAGTAGAGGGGCCTGTCACATTTACGGACCACTCTGAGGAAGTCCATTTGGATACTTGAAGTATCCCGGCCTTGGCAACCCTTTGGAGTGCTGGAGTTAATGGTGACCTTGAGCAGGCTGGCCTCTGAAAGCTTTCCTGGATCCCAGGCCATCTTAGGGGGAGAGGGGACTTTCATAAATAAGGCAGGGACAGGGACCTAGGCAATCATAGATAGAGAATGGCTTGATTGAAGAGGAGGATGGGAGAGATTAAACACACAAACAGCAGCGATTTATCTTCCTCAGTGCCCTACAGCTGGACAGAGGCATTGAGGAATGACCAGCGCCAACACTCTGGCTGTGTTTGGATAATCAAGCTTCCAGCCGCAGGCTACAGAGAAAGATGGAGATTTGGGGGGAAGAGTCTAGGGCTGCCAGGACAGGAGGAAGAGCCGAGCGGGAGCAGCAGTGGGTGAGAGGGCAGCCTGGCTTGGGGAAGGAAGCTGATTGGGTTGGTGCAGGGAACATCAGTGAAGTGCCTGCCCCCACCAACATAGACTGGACCATTATTAGACTTAGAGAGCTGCCTGACTCATCCGGGGTCAATCCATGTCAGGAAAGGGGCCTTGAAGGGCTTCCTGATGCTGAGGCTCCCCCACAATGCCCCACTGCCTGTTGTGTTCTAGATTGCCAATGGGTACAGAAAAAAAAAAGGAACTACACATCAGAAGGTTGGGAGTCCAGGCTGGCTCTAGCATGTCACTAAAATCCTGAACCTCGGTTTTCCCACCTGTATTATGAGATATTTGAACAAATGATCTAACATTCTCTGTTCGATGTTTTGATTGCTTCTAGTTTTGACCATCTATAGCCTATCTTTTATGTTGTAAGTGTCCCTCCCTGCCGCATGCTGACATTCCATGTTCAACGATCTATTCATTTCTCCCAGGCCTGACATCACCATTCTAAGCTCCCTCCCAGCTCTGACATTCCCTGTTCTAAGCTCCCTCCCAGCTCTGACATCCCCTGTTCTAAGCTTCTTCCCAGCTCTGACATCCCCTGTTCTAAATCTCCTCCCAGCTCTGACATCCCCTGTTCTAAGCTCTCTCCTAGCTCTGACTCACCCAGTTCTAAGCTTCTTCCCAGCTCTGATATCCCCTGTTCTAAACCTCCTCCCAGCTCTGACATCCCCTGTTCTAAGCTCTCTCCTAGCTCTGACTCACCCTGTTCTAAGCTTCTTCCCAGCTCTGATATCCCCTGTTCTAAACCTCCTCCCAGCTCTGACATTCCCTGTTCTAAGTTCCCTCCCAGCTCTGACACATACTGTTCTAAGCTCCCTCCAGCTCTAGCATCCTCTGTTCTAGATCTCTCTCTAACATCTCACAGGTGTAATCCTTAACTTCGTCACATGCCCAGACCTGAAAGGAATCAAGATGGGGTTGATGGAACTACTTCTAGCCAGGCTGACGGTGCCTCCCAGAAGCTCAGTGTTGCTCTGGCCAATACTTAACATTTAGAGGGTTCAGGGATGTCTGAGCCGGAAGTGTGTGCTGGACATCTCCCAGATATCTGGAGCATCCAGGGCCTTCACTATTCAAGAAGTCAGTGGCTAATGGTGGAGTTGAGGTGACCCAGCAGGCAATGGAGATGAGGGAAGAGAAAGAGGGGGACCTGTCCTGGGCAGAGTTGTGCACGCTACCCTAGCACAGTATGGAGGATAAAAGAACACTGATCTTAAAGCCAGAACCTCTGGATCCCTACTTGGCCTTTATCACTAAAGAATTTGGGGGACTTAGAGTCAGAGGACCTTGATGCAAGTCTTGCCTCTGAGCTTTGTTAATCTTGAAAGGCTCCTAGGTCTAGAGTTGAAAGGACTCTTAGAGGCCATTGAGTGCAACCTTTCTCATTTTAAAGATAGAGAAACTGATGTGACTCAGAATCATAGAAGCTGTCAGAGGCCATTCAAGTCCATTTTTTAAAATTTTATAGTAAAGAAACTGAGGCCCTGGGAGGGTCAGGGAGTTATTTATTTATTTGGGTTCTTATTGCTGGAAAAAGGTTCAAGGGAGATACTGCAGAGGGCAGAAATTGATAGGGATGCATGAATCTCATTCAGGGGTTCTAAGAGTATCCAAAGTTTCAGGATCTGGTTCTCTTTGCCAGGTGCCTGGTGAGTGTCCTTGCCAGAAAGAATGTGGACCAGTTGTGGAAGCTGGCACTGCCATGATTGCGCCAAGGGAAGAAAACCTGTTCCCAGTCAATCACAAAGCATTTATTAAGTACTTATGAGGTGCCAGGCACTGTGCTAAGCAGCTGGGAATACAAAGAAAGGCAAAGACATAGTCCTCACAGTCAGAGAACTCACAATCTCACGGGGAAGATGACTTGTAAACAACTGTGTACAAATAAGCTACAACAGGGAAAATGGACCCAAGCCTAAGAGGGCTTCCAAGATGATGTCGAACCACAGCCCTGTTCTATGACCTAGAACAAATATTATCTTACCCCTGTGATCCAAACTTCTTCCTGTAAAAAGAGAAGAAATAAGCCTTCTACTCTCTCTATATCATCCTTTTGTTGAAAGGGAAACAGATATCCAAATCTGGCACCATCTCCCAACCCTGAAGTCATCTTTCATGCTTTTCTTAACCTCATTTCCCAGAGACCATCAGGTACCAAGGCTCATCGTTTCTCCCTCTACCTCTTTCCCATTTCCCCCATGTTCTTCCCATAACTACCACCCTAAGGCAAACCCTGATCATCTCTCATTTGAACTCATCTTGGCTGTCTATCGATTCCCTTGCTTCCAGGATTTTCCTCTCTGATCTGTTCTTCATTTAGCTACTAATGAATCAATCAGTCAATCCATCAATCAATAAGTTTTTATTAACAACCTACTATATACTAGGTATTGTTCTAGGGCTAGGAAGTAAGGAAAGAAGGAAGGAAGAAACAAGGAAGGAAGGAAAGGGAAGAAGAAAGAATGAAATAAAAAAGAGAGAAGGAGGAGGAGGAAAGAAAGAAAAGAAAAAGAAACAATCCTTGCTTTCAAGGAGCTTACAATCCAATGGGAGGCAGGGAGAAGAAGACAATAAGTGCCTATATAATGGAGCAGCTAAATCAAGGGGGATGGGGAGAAAGGGCACAGGCAGTTGGGGTGGAGGGAGGGGATCAGGAAAGGCTTCACAAAGATATAACATGGCACTCAAGTTGTGTGAAGGAAGAAAAGGGTTTTATGAGGCAAAGGCAAGGAAGGAGGGCATTTCAGGCAGGAGTGGGGAAGGCCAGGACAAAGGCAAAGACGCTAGAGATGGAATATTGTATAAAGAACAGAGAGAAGCCAGTCTGGCTGGATCACAGAGTTTGGGATTTATGTCCAATTAGACTTGAAAAATAGGTTAGAGCAAGGTCATAAGGGTTTTAAAGGCCAAATAGATGAATTTTATTTTATCCTGGAGACAATAGGGAGCCAATGGGGTTTATTGAGTAGGGCAGTGACGCAGGCGGATCTGTTGTTAAAGAAAATCCCTTTGGTAGCTCTGTGGAGGATAGACAGGAGTGGGGGAGAATATTTATTTATTCACTTATGAATGTTATGCACACTGAGATGAGCTGAGGCAAGTTTGCCAAAGGCACAGTGTAGATAAGCCTGGAGAGCTCACGCCAAGACATGGGCGGCTTTGACCAAATGCCACAAAGCTAGCACATTCAGAATTTTTTTAAAGACCCATCCCCTGCACACACCCTGTGCCTCATTGACCCTTCCCAGCCCCACCCCAATACACAGCCCAGTCTGCTCCTTTATGTCAGGTGGTGAAGGGCAGCAGAAGGAATGTTTTGCTGCATTCTTGATTTATATTTGGCATCTGGTGCATACACAGCTATTTCCTGGCTTCTTAATCAAAAATCACGAAATGTCAGAGCTTAAAGGGACCTTAGAATGAAATGCCAGAACTGGCTGGAGAAGAGGGGCAATGGCGGGGGTAATGATGGGATACACCAGAATCCTAAAATCTCTAGACTGGAAAGAACCCGGTCAGGGACATAGTATGTCCCCCACCCACAGACGCATCTATGTCCTTGCCAAGTAACTCCATCCCTTGCTCAGATTCTTCAGGGAGCTCATTAACTAATAATGTAGTTCACTTGATTGTTGGGCAGTTTATTATGTAGGAAGATTTTCCTTTTTTAAATATCCTGTGACCCAGAACCTCAGACTTGAGTTTTCATGGACCAGATTCAATCTCGAGGCTTTTTCAAAGTTAAAAAAAATGTTCCCAATTTATTTTATTTTATTTTATTTTTGTTATTTTTCTTTTTTTCTTTTCTTTTCTTTTTTCCCCCAGATTTTGAAACGCAGAATATAGCTTGGACTACGTAAGCACAGATGTGGGTTCTCAGTCCCTGTACAAGCACTCAAAATAACAATGCATATCAAATATAGGACAGCTTTTATTTCATCTAGTAGAAAGAAAGCAAATATATATATATATATATATATATATATATAAAGGACTAACCATATCAAGTAAGATACTCTTATTCCTTTTAGTCCTACATTCCATTCTAAAGACCCAATTAGCCTTCAGGTCAATCAAGATAGTTATAGAAGACAAAGTCCAGACTTCATTTCTCTGTAATGTGATTTTGTCACTGTTATGGAGCCATGTGTGGCTCTTTGCATGGGTTTTCTTGGCAAAGATACTGGAATGATTTGCCATTTACTTCTCTAATACTTCCCCATTTTACAGATGAGGAAACTGAGGCAAAAAAAGATCAAGTGACTTGATCAGGATCACACACACAGCTAAAAAGTATTATTAGTCCAGATCTGAACTTGAGGTTGAGGAGCCATTGGTTCTCCTCCCCACAATTTCCTTTCCTTAGGCCAAGAGATTCTGCCATCCCTTCCACCACAGGCATCTTTAGAATTGGAGGAGGATTTTGTGGAAAAGTTGTTCTCAGACTCTGGTCTGTTTTCCCCACATTTCTTGCTGCCTTTTATCCACTGTCTTCCCAAATAGAATAGAAGCTCCTTGAGAATGAGAACTGCATTTCTTTTTGCTTTTATTTGCAGCATCATCACTTAGCATAGTTCCTGGCACATAGTAAGCACTTCACGAATGCTTATTGACTTGCCTTGGTGTGCTTCCTTCTGGATTTCCTTTCAACCTCAACTCCAGCTCCCCTCCTCTTTTTGGTTCCAGTACAAAAGAACATTACTAACCAAAAATATCTGAAGCAGCTAGGTGGCACATTGGTTAGGAAAAAAAAAAACAACGAGTCTTTTCTTTCCTTTCTTATCCAGTCTCTAATATTTACTGTGTATCTTGAACAAATCACTTAATCTCTGCTTATTTCAGTTTTGCCATCTGCCAAATGGAGATAATAACAGCACCTAGCTCAAAGGGTGGCCATAAAGACAAAATTGCATATTGTACTGTCAGACCTTAAAGTGCTACATCTATGCTGTTTTTACTACAATCAATTCGGTCTCAAAAGTGAGAAAGAATTGTCCAACAGTTGATGAGCTCACTCACCCTTCAAGAAGCATGGAGGTCTTTACCCAAAATCAAATGGCCCTTTAATGCCATTAAGTTAACCAAGCTCTTCTGATCAATGCTGAATTTGTCCAGGATGACATAGGATCTGGTTTCTTTACAATGTTCAGAAGAGTTAAACATTAATAAATATATATATATAAAATCTGGTATTGAGAGACTCAGTGTGTGTCATGTTACAATGGAAACTCCTTGAGGGCAGGTATGTCTCATTTGTTTATGTTTGTACTCTTATTGCTTAGTACAGTGCCTAGAACATAGTGCTTAATAAATGCTGTCTATGCATCTTTTTTGTTTTTCTTTCTATCCATCATCTATCATCTACTTATCCCTTCATCTCCCTTCCATCCATCACCTATTTATGTATCATTCAATCATCTACCTACCTACCTATGAAATAAAACTCATTCTATTTCACATGTATCCCCTAGAATCATCCCTCCTACAAACTCCCTCATTTCCTTCCAGTTTCTCCAGGTTCCTAATCTTTGATTCTCTTGCCCTTTTCCACATATCCAATCATCTGTCAAGTCTTATTGATTCTATCTCTGTAAAGTCTCTTGCATCCAACTGCTCTTCTCTTCCATCCCCACCCCTCTGTTCAGAACCTCTTGTAATAACTTGTTAATTGGCTCCTCCTTCCAGTCTCTCTTCTCTCAGAAATCCATCTTCTCTGAAGCTATCAGATCAATAATCCTGTAATGTAGATGTGATCATATCACTACCCTGTGGAAACATTGATACAATGGAAACTCTTTGAACTCTAGAATTAGAGTATGTGGGTTCAAATCTCACTTCTAGAAGGACCCATCCTTCCTGTATTACTGTGGGCAAGGCACTTAAATTTGTTGGATCTCTGCTCCCCAAACTGTAAATTAAGAGAAATGGTTTAATGGCCTTTGAGATCCCTGCCATTTGTGGTCTAGGATTCCTATTCAGATAAAGCACAAAATCCTCTACTTGGTAATTGAAATCTTCCAAAGCATACCCTCCTGCACCTATCTTTATAGTGTTGTTTCATATTACTCCTTTTCATAGTTTCTCCCTACTGTTCCTCATACAAAGCACACCTTTGTGTAGGCAGTATCCTGCGTCAGAAATGGGCTCCCTTCTCTCCCCCAGCTCAGAGAGTTCTCTGCTTCTTTCAAAGCACAATTCAATTGGCATCTCCCACACTGGTACTTCCCTGATATCTCTGGTTGTTGATAATCCCTCTTTGCTGAAATTAATTAATCAATCAACAGACATTTACTAAATTCCTACTTTGTGTCAGTCACTCAGGACTAGGAATGACTAAGAATCCAAAGACAAAATGAAAATACTTTGCATTGACTTATTGATGTACATGGACCCCAGATCTAGACAAAAATGACACTGTCCAATCCCATCATTTTACTATGTGAAAACTAAGGTTAAGTTGAGGAAAATGTCCAAGGTCATACAGGGAGCATCACAGCATCTTCAATCTAAAGCTGGAAGGGTCTGCCAAAGATGTCTCATCCAACTCTCTCATTTTAAAGAAGAGGAAAATGTAATTTTGTTATCAAAGGTTGAATTTAAATCTTCATAGTCTAGTCCACTAATCTTAGCCCCTCCTTCATAGTCAGAATAATTTCTTTTTGTTTTTATCTTCCAGAATTCAACATAATGTCATCTACAAAGTAAGTGTTTGATAAATATGTGTTGTATTGATTCATGTGTATTTGTTATGCCATAAACTATTTTCCCTATTTAAATTCTATTAATTTTTCTGTTAGTCTACATGAAATTGTTAAGCTTCTCTAATGATCTCAAACTTCTTCCAGGAATAAGAAGTCCATGTTGTTAATGACTATAGTATTTATGTGTTGTTCTGTGACTACAAAACAGTGATATCGCTGAAGAACTAAAAATGAAGATTCTATGGAGGGCAACGGAGAAACATATGGTGGGTGTGGAAAGCCCACAATATGTAACCGAAGAGGAACTTTGAAAAATGGGAATAAGGATGTGGGTCTCATGGCAAGGGAGAGGGCTCACCCATGAACAATGTGAGAACTGGGGAAGGACCCCCAACCTTGTGGACAGGAGTGGACAAGGGCTGAAAAGGCTGGGCAGGAATGGATGAGTCGCTATCTGTATGATGGAGGGCACTTTTGAAATGATAAAATCAGAGTTCCATTGGAGTGTGGTGGGAACATTTTATACCAATGACTTTTATAGCAAGCAATGTAATGAATTAGATATTCATGCCTTTCTCTTCCCCTTAACCAGAGCTTTGAGAAACTTGAGTCTTCTGTTCAGAAAGCAGTAATCAATATGGTAACAGAGATATGATGTACAAGGTGTGGGACTTTAACCCAGGTCGTCCAACTTCAGACCATTGGCCTTTCTACTAGATCACACTCTCTGCCATCCCATAAAAGGGAATCATAAAAAGGGTCATAAAAGGGAAAGGACAGAGTCTGCATAGCTTAGTAGTTACTCATGTCCAATGTCAGATAAAAGAAAGAGACTTGCCCTTGTTTTCCATGGATGCGATGTATGCGTATGGACTAGGACAGAAGAAGCTAACCTCCTGGAAGGAGAGGGCTGTTTTTATGCTGTTACTGTTTTGACTTTGTCTCTCTAGCACCTAGGACAGTGCTGTCCCCAGGCTTCAGTGAAGTGAAAGAGCATTTCTTTTTGCTAAGTACTGTACTAAATGAGAGGGCTACAAATACAAGTGAACCAGACAATCCTTGCCCTCAAGAAGCTTACATTCTAAAAGAGGAAGATCATACACTGAGAAGATAGTGTTGGGAAGAGATTATAACTTCCTTGAACTTCAGTTTCCTCTTCTGTCAAATAGAAAGGACATAAACTAGAAACTACTCAGACCAGGCAGTCTCCAAGCCCCCTTTTAATTCTAGGGCCTCTGGGATGCCTCCTCCCTAATCTGCCATTTCATGGCCCTTCCAGGGAGGGAAGCAGGGGCAGATACAATCATTCCCATTTGACAGATGAAGATACTGACACACGGTGTTGGGAGAATTACATGACATCACCGACCAAGTCCACTGCCAGGGTCAGACCAGAATTCAGAGGTGCCTGGGACTAAGCTAGTCACAAAAGAGGGAAGGACCCCGGAGGGGCCCAGAACCTCACAGCTCAGGCTTATAATTACATGGAAACAATTTTGACTTTGTAGATTATATTATTAGGAAGCCTCGCTTTAAATTTAGCTCCCTCCCCAAACGTTGACTGTAGACGTTCTTATAGCCTGTGGGTGACTCATCAAAGCACACCCCCCCCCCCCAGCCAGCGGTGTTTGTGTGGGAGCTGGTCATATAGATGGCAGGAGAAATAGTAAATATGATCAGGGACAGACCAGCTTAGGCTTGGTCTATGAATGGGGAGAATGGGGTATCCTTGCTGACTTGTGCCTCCCTGAGGGAGTACAGGGGCTGGGGCAGCCAGAGTATGTGGGCACATCTCCCCCTGTTCTTCTTACCCAGCAGAAATCAGGACAGAATAACATCATTGTATGGAATGATTCCTCCCAGCTCTGATCTCTGTTCTCAGGCCTTTCTCAGGTCTGACATCCCCTGTTCTAAGCCCCCTCCCAGCCCTGATACTCCTTGTTCTAAGCCTCCTCCCAGCTCTGACATCCCCTGTTCTAAGCCTCCTCCCAGCCCTGACATCTCCTGTTTTAAGCTCCCTCCCAACTCTGACAATCTGTGTTGTAAAATGCCTCCCAGCTCTGACACCCTCTATTCTAAGCCCCCTCCCAGATGTCATTCTCTCATATGACCTTTGTAGCCATCTTGGGATGCTCTGACATCTGCGTTTCTGGGTTATTTAACCCAACTCATTCCTTTTGGAAAAAAATTTTAAGTTTATAGAAAGAATAAGGTGAAGTAAGTTGGTAGCAAAATTGTCACTAATTCCTCTTAATTTTTGGCTCTTTCTCCTAAAATTAATGGCCTTTTTTCAGGACAAATCCCTTCTCCATTATCCAGGGAACCTGTTTTTCCAAATGGAGGATACAACAAAAGCAGCTCTTTAACTAAAAGATGTGGGTGCTTACTCCACCTCCCACTTCACCTCCTGGGCCTCAGTTTCCTTATTTGTAAAGTCATGGCATTGAGTCATGGTACCAGTCTCTGGAGTCTCTTCCAGCTCTAAATCAATGCCCCCAGATACTTTTCAGAGATCAGAGAGAAAGGGTTTGAGTTCAAATCTTGGTTGGACTAGATGGGTTCCTTACAATTCTAGATGATTCATGATACATGATTGCATGAACCCTATCATGCCTGCCCTTTCCCCAACCTCACTGACCTCAGTTTACCTTGCAATAAATTGACTCTGCCTCTTGACAGTGTCACCACTAAAATATTTCCTCTGTGTGATCTTGGGCAAAGAACTTCTACCTCTTTGTGCCTCAGTGTCCTCTGTGTGACAGGGATAAACATGTGCCCTGACTGCCTCACAGGGTTCTTAAGAAGAAGGCATTTTGGAAGTGTAAAGTGTTAAAGAAAATCGAACCATCTTGTCTTGTTTTGTTTAGCACTGAAGCAGCATCTCATGATCTTTGCCAGGTTCTGACAAGCTTGTGAACTTGCAGGCATTATCCACTCCCTTCTTCGTTCTTTCTTCCTTACTGATCCAGCCAGCCATATCCTTCTTTCTCTTTCTCTCTTTCTCTATCTCTGTCTCTCTCTCTCTCCATCCCCCCATCTGTCTCTCTCTATGTCCCTCCCTCCCTGCCCCATCGCTTTCTCTCTCTCTTCCTCCCTCTCTCTCTCTCTCTCTCTCTCTCTCTCTCTCTCTCTCTCTCTCTCCCCTCCTTCCCTCCTTCCATCCCTCCCTTCTTCCCTCTCCCTCTCACATATATCACTTTCTCACTAACACATACTGCCCCATGTGGTTGGTTACTTCATTCCCATGAATTCTCTATTCATTCTCTCTCTTTCTTCTCTTTTCTCCCTTAGCCAATGTAAATGTATCTATTTCCATCCCCTCTGTCTCTATATTCTATCTGTCTTCTCTCTGTCTCTGCCTCTATGCCTCTCTTTCCTCCTTTGCTTCTATCTCTTATCTTTTTCTGTTTCTCTCCATCTCTCTCTTTTCTCTGTATCTATCTGTGTTTGTCTCTGCCTCAGTCTCTCTCACACCAACACCCCCCTACACACACATCCATATCCACACCTAGCCTCCCTCCCTGTGATTACTTAGATTACTACCATGTCACAAAGTTCAATGGTCAGTCAAAGCTGGAGGACCTGAGATTCACTAGCCATGTGACCTGGACAAGTCACTTAATTTCAATAATTCTGTTTTCTTCTCTGTAAAAGGAGATTCGATTAAAAAAAAAAAGGACTTCCTTTCTCTAAAGGACTGTCCTGTAGAGGAGGATTATGTTTGCTTTGCTTGACCCCAGAGGGCCCTCCCCAAGCCATAGAATTAAGAGTTTCTGATGTCCTTTTCTTTGGAAGCAATGACCCTACAAAGAGGGCAAATCCAAAAAAATATATATAAGTTTTCTAATACTTCCAGTTCTCTCAAAGCATGTTAGGTTGCTTTGGGGAGGGAGGGTGGTGGGGAATATAACCCATTTCTGGGTGTCTTGGCAAAGTTGAGCACTTCTTGGGCATGTTTTAGAGCACTTAACTTCACAAGCTTATTTTGAGGACCATGCTATAAACCATAAATCGCTTTGTAGAAGTGCTGATTATTATAAGAGGACATTGTTATTCAGGTAAGGGCTGAGCTAGGTACTTCTGAAGACTTTTCCAGCTCTGAGACTGTGATTTCATCAGGAAGTTCAGGAAGCTGTGCATACTAAGGACCTCATCCCTCTTTGAATGGAGGAGAGGTAGATTTGTATTCAGGGTCTGATACTTCCTAGCTAGGTAACCTTTCTTGTAGAGTGTTTTCCAACAACTGAAGCCCTGAGAATTAAGCAATATAAAGATTGAAATTTCTTTTCATGGATAGGGAAACTGAGGCTCAGAAGAGACTGGTACAAAATAACACAAGTGAAAACACAGCAAAGCTAGGATTCCATCCTAGGTTCTCTGTCCTTTCTACTACCCTCAGAAGAACATAACCTTTTTTTATCAAAGGCAGGGACTGTGACATATTCATATTTCTATTTTAGGCACCAACCATAATGCATCAACCACTGTGGCAATTGGATATGTATGGTATATGATACTGGGGTCAAGAGGGAAGAGTTGAAGGCCTGTGCGATTTGAGCTTAGTTTTGAAGAATAGGATTAATTGGATGGGAAAGAAGAGGAGAAACTTTCCAGACATGGATGAAAGCATGAGCATTGCTCAGGAAAAAAAGAAGGCACAATATCTTGTTCTTCTGCTCAAAAAAAAAATCCCTCCAGGGACTCCACATTTCCCACTAAAAAAGTCAAAAATCCTTATTATGGCATTCAAGACCTTCAGCAATCTGAACTCTTCCCCTCTGCCCCAGTACTTAATTCTATTCAGGCTCTTTCTAGTTTATACCAAATTAATTCTACCCCCTATATCTTTCTATATAGAAAGCTTCCCCTTCCCCAACTAAATTCTCCATTTTCTTAAAAAAAAAACCCTCAAAAATCACCTTCTTTCTGCCTCCCTTCCTTTTTTTCTCCTCAAATGATGCAGTACAGTTCAACAAAGATTTTATTGTCAGTCAAGTCAATAAACATTTATGAAGCACCTACTATATGCCAGAGATTGTGCTAAGTGCCTGAATGTCAGACCTGACCGGCGGAGCCCTAGGAGGGAGACTATCAGGCTGGGTAGAGTGCCCTGTATCCAGGAAGGGGATCCAAGGAGCTGTCCCCAACTATTAGGATTGGAAGACACCTTAGAATATGTAATTCAGAGCTGGGGGGCGCTTTGAAACTTGGAATCACAAACTCTTCCTAAGAGCTTGACTGAGATCTTGGAGCTCATTCCTTTCTCTTTTTTCCAAGGCAATGTTTATTGGTGTCTTTTGTTTTTCTTTCACCTTCAGTTCTAAATATATCCCTCCCCTCGGCTGAATTAGTGAGCCATCTCTTCTAGCAAAGAACCAAAAAGAAAGAAGGGGCAAGGTGGTTCGGCAAAACTAAACAACCAGCAGCTAGTCTGACAGTAGGTGCCATGTTTCATTAAGTCTACTTACAAACCAGCAAAGATGGAAGGCACCCAGCAGATGGGGATTGGAAAAATCAGCCTCTGGCTTCTGAGCAGGCCTCTAGCCTTTATATTTACTACAACCCAGAGCTTGGAATGACAGCAGTGGAAGGAAGGATGGACCACAGAACGTTAGAACACAGGACAGTTAGAATGGTATTGCTGGATGAAGAATTTTTGAATGCTTACCACAGAGTGGCACAGTTAACAGAATGGTGTCAGAACAGATTGGAAAAAGCCAGAGAAATCACCCGTGTGTGTGTGTGTGTGTGTGTGTGAGAGAGAGAGAGAGAGAGAGAGAGAGAGAGAGAGACAGACAGACAGACAGACAGAGAGACAGACAGAGACACAGAGACAGAGAGAGGAAGTGCTTGTGTGCATCTTTGTATCTCTTTCTCAAACGGGGCACTTCAGATTGTGGTCTGATATTCCCGGTTCTAAGGCTCCTTTTTGCCAAGCTTAGCTCTGTGCCTGGCACATATGTAATAGGTGCTTAATAAATGTTTATTGACTGACTGACGATAAAATATTTGTTTAACTGAACTGAATACTCAAGAGTTGGAAAGGAGGGGAGAAGGAAAGGAGAGAAGAAGAAAGAGATAGAAAAAGACTGGGAGGAAGAGAAAGGAAGAGGAAGAAGAGGAAGGAGGGTTTGAAGATGTGGTAAGAAATAAGGAGTGAAAGACAAGAAAAGAGTGGAAAGAAGTGAGAAAAGGACTAAAGAGGGGGAGAGGAGAGAAGAGAAAAAGAGAGGAGAGAAGAGGAGAGAGAGGGGGGGGGGCAGGGAGGGAGGGACAGACGGAGGGAGGGAGAGAGAGAAGCAGAAACCGGCACCGGCAGCCCGGCAGCCCAGCCGAGGACTTCACTGAAGAGCGAGCCAGGGAGCGCTGGAGCGCTGAGGGGCAGGCAGCCGGCGGGGAGCATGAGCGAGGCCCGGGGCCGGTGGCGCGGCTGCTGCGAGAAGCGGCGGCAGCAGCAGCGCTCAGAAGCAGCAGCAGCAGCAGCCCCAGCCCCAGTCCGCCGGCAGCAGCGTCTCGCTCCCGGGGTTCTCTAGGCGCCAGGGGGCCGCCTCCCTGCCTGCCTCTCTCCCTCCTTGACGGGCCAGGCCGGTCAGCGCCGCCTCATGGGGGCCCCCCGAGACCCGGAGGCTGCTGCCCGCCTCTTGTAACGGGGGCCGCGGAGAGCCCTCTAGCCCGGTCCCCATAGCCGGCAGCAGCGGAGGAGAAGCAGCAGCCCCGGGCGCCCGGCCCGGCCAGAACCAAGGCTTGGAGGACAGGGGCTCCGAGCCCCGGCTCAGTCCTGGGCGTCCCTCCAGCCCCGGGGCGCACGCGCTGGGGAGTCCCCGGAACTCAGAGCTGCGGGCGCCCGACGCGAGCCCGCGGAGCCGGCACAACTGTTGCAGGCGGCGGCGGCGGCGGATGCGCCCTTGGAGAAGCCGGCTGCCGGCGGCGGCCGCTGGGGCTGCCTGGCCACAGAGTAGCCGGGGAGCTGCGGCCAGGTAAGGAAACCCTCAGGGCAGCCCCGGGTTCTTGGACAGCCCGGACCCCAGTGCAGAGAGAGGGTGCCAGCTGGTCCTGGGCGCGGGGCGCGGGGAGGGGCGCGTGCCAGGGTAAGTGGGGGTGGGGGAGACGCAAACATGCAGGTCCCAGGCTTCGGGATCTGGGAGCTCAGATAAGAAGATGGCAACTCGCAGGGGGGGCGCGTCCCAAGAGCGTGGAGGTGGGGTGAATACCGGCTTGGCCAGAGCACACTTGGCTGGGGGAGGGGGCGCGTGCCAGCGGGTTGGGGACGCATCTGGGGAGGGTAGCGCGTGCCAGCTTGACCCGGGCGCACCTGAAAGGAGGCGCGTACCAGCGGATCGAGACCTCACTTGGGGAGGCGGGGTGCGTATGCCAGCTTGACCCGGACACCTGGGGGGAGGGGCGCGTACCAGCGGGCCGGGTTCACACCTGGGGAGGGGCTCGGAGAAGCTGGTTAGCGGCTTTAGGGCGCAGCAGAAAACAAGGCGCAGACAAACCGGTCCGCGGCGCTAGTGGGTGGGGACGGTGCCAGAAGGTCCCCCGGCGGCGCAGAAAGAGCTTAGGGTGCCGGCAGGTCCCGGGAGATGGCGGGGCAGGACTATAGGTAGGGGCGCCCGCTAGCGCTCTCCGAGGACTTGGAAATCCAAGTTGGGGAGGGGGTGCCCGGATGAAGAAGAGGAACATTTCTTTCTCTCACACCCCAATCGTCCCTAGAAAAACTGAGGCAGCCAGCAACCCCTTCTCCGCCCCCGCAGCCCCCACCTTCCGCGGATGCCTCTACTCCTCCTGAGTCTGGGGCCGCGGGCAGAGGCTCGCTTTCGATCCTCGGCCGAATCAATATTTATCCCTGGCACCGAGGGCATTAGTCTTTAGCACCTTCGGAAGCTCATTAGTGCTCGTTGTTGCCATGACAACCAGACCCGAAGCTTCATCAGATTTTATATATGTATATAAATATATAGCTATTCAAATTATTATTTATTCAGCGAGACCGGGGGGAGTGGAGAGGGAGCGGGTTGGGGTTGTCCCCACCAACTGGTAAAGCCCGGGAGCTCGTCCTGCCACCTCTGGTTTAGAAACGCCAGCCACAAGGCTTCCCTGCCCTCTTGGGAGAAGGAAGGTAGACGAGGGATGTGGAATAGAAAGAGCTCCGGGATATTTAATTCTGTAATAAACGCCCTTGTCGGAGAGAGCCAGAGCGATGGAGAAGAAGCTGTGTGTGGAGATACTGCAAGCTAGCGTGGAAAGGTCTTTTAGACGAAGTGGGGGTGGGGGAATGGCGGGGGAGGGGAGTCTTTCCCCTTCTTTCTTGCCTTCCGCTGAGTCCCGCTGGCTGGGAGGGATTGCCCGAGTTCGAATTCTGCCCGCCACCTTCCCCCAACTCCTCCTCCGGAGCCAGTCCCAGGAAAAGGGGCCCGGATGGTGTTGGGAAGAGGGAAGCATCGTTTCATCCTTAGAGAATCTTGGGGAGGGGGGGGAACCACGCTCGTTCCAATGACCGGGAAGCGCCTGCTCCCTGCCCTCCCTGAAGTAGAGGGTCAGAGCTCGGCTTTGTCTAGTATAGACATGAATGTGTTCCCTAAGATCCGAAGGCTGTTCGATAAAGTCGGATCCTCAGAGAAGCAAATAAACCGGGAATTGGTGGAAAGCTTCAGTCTGCAAGCTCAGGGTGATTTCCGGGTTGGCTGTCCACAGCCCAAGGTGGGTAAGTGGAGATTCTCCCTTCCACTCCCATCCCCACCTTACCCTCCTAAAAAAAACCTGTTTTCTTGGTCTTAGCGATTCCCTAAGTAAAATTCTCCTTTTACTAAGGGGGAAACTGAGGCCCAGAGTTGCAATGGAAAGAGCAGGGGATTTGGTATCATAGACAATGGATTTGAATCCTAACCCTAACTTTTCCCAACTCCTACCTCTTAGTTGCAAGGTCATTTCCAATTTCCAGGGCTCCGGTTTCCTCCTAGGTAAAATGAGCGAATTGTATTATCTCGAAAGTCTCTTTCCATGTGACCCTGACTGAATCTCAGTTCTTGACCCCTCAGCTAGAGCTCAAGGAGGAGAGGAATAGGAGGTGCCCCGGGAAAGGATGACAAAATGGACAGAAATCCTTTAACTTGATCAGCCCTTGTGGTGGTATCGTGGAAGGAGCTCTGAATCTGAAACCCAGAGAACATAGGTTCTAGCTCTTGTTCTGTTTTGTTTGCTTGAGATCAGGGGATGTTTATTCTTTACCCCTGTCTCACAGCACCCTAATAGCTTCTTAATCAATTCTTTCTGAATTAAATTGATGTCTCTACTACTAGAGACCCCCCTATAAAATGAGAGATTTGAACTCACTGATAATTAAAGCCCTGAAATCTAAAGAAAAATCTGCACAAGAAATGAGGTTCACTGACTCAGGAGAGGGTGAGGTTTCCCTATCAAAAAGGCCTGAATTGGGGATTTCCATAGCCCAGACTAGATGGGAATATTTCTGCTAGGATAGGTTCTGGTATTGTTGAGTTCCTTTGGGCCAGAGAAAATTCCCAAGGAGGAAAAGACTAGCAGAACTCATCCAGTCAAGGGATGTGCCTTTTTCCAACCTCAATCCCAAAACTAACTCCTGTTTTTAAGACGGAGGGGCAGAAGCTATTTAAGAAGGCCCCCATCTGTCTGAACCTGCATCCTGGCAGGTTGTTGGATTGAGGAGAAAGAGAAAAGGATTATTTTTACTCTTTGGGGATTCTAGTAACACCCTTCCCTGTTTTCCAAGGAGAGCCCTGATCTAGAGATGGGGGGTGGGGATTGAGGAGGAGAGAAAGAAAAAAAAAACAATACTTTCTGGTTTGTAACATGGGCTAAGAAAGGCTTTTGACAATGAATAGTCATTAAAACTCTGCCTTGAGCTCCAGCAGCCTGGAAGGAGAGAACCCTGGGTTGGTTTTAGAGACTGGCTCTTAGTATTTATCTCTGAGGCCTTTGCCACTTACTGGCTGTGGACAGTCATTTAACCTCCACATGCCTCAGACAGCTTCCTAGTTCTACTAAACTTTATTAAATTTCTACTAAATCCCAGTGTGGTATCTTGGAGAGAAGCTGGCTTTACAGGCAGTAAAAATGACTTCAGATTTTACCTCTAATGTTTTATTGTCCCTGTAATTTTGGACAAGTCACAGACTCCCCCAGTCTTGGTTTCCTCTTCTGTAGATGAGGGTTCTGTCCTAGACAGTCCTTCTTAGGCTAGATCTGTATTCTTTGCTATTATCTGTATTGGTGGAAGAAATCCTCACACTGAAAAAATCACAGATTATTGTAAAAGAGAGGAGAGAGATTCCAAAATATCAATGGTATTGTCAGGGTCCATGGGGAACTGAAATGATGAGTTCTTTTTTATGGCATTTCAAAAGTTACAAGGCTCCCGTGCTATGGGAGTGTTTTGTTTCCCCATTTTACAGATGGAGAAACTGAGGCTAGAATGGCATAATTTACTTAAGGTAATATATTAATGAGTGGTGAAACTGAGAGTTAAATTACAATAATAAGTAAGTTACATAACTATTAATTAATACCAGCTGATGAGGTAGATAATGGAGCCTTCATGCTTTGTTCCTAGAATACCCCCCCTTTCCTTCTTCCCCAACTGATTTCCTTACTACCTGTCCTTTAAAACTCAACTCAGATGCTCCCTTTTCTGGAAACTTTCCCCAATTTGCTTTTGTTAATATCAGCCTCTGCTCTTATTTTCATATGTGTGGTCCTAAAAGGGATCTTCAAAGGGCATCTAATCCAATGCCTTCATTTTAGGGATGAGGAAACTGAGGCACAGAAAGGGAACAGTGACTTCTATAAGCTCTTCTACTTCATATGTGGCAGAATCATAATGTTAACTCAGATCCTCTCCTGACCCTGAGCATTTGTGCCATGCCATATTCAGGCAATATTCATGTATGTAACTCATCTACTAATCATGTAATATTGCTCTCCTCTGGGCGGTGCCCTATTTCTCTCCTTTGTTCTGACCTCCATTCATAAGGAGACTGTAGTGCCTCTTTTATAACTGAGCTCTCCCCAGTGCCAAGTATTTGCACACAGTAGGCACTTAATTAGTGTCTGGATTGACTTGAGCTATATTGTATCATAGAAAGTGCACAATAGTTGGAATCAGAGACCTGGATTCTAGTTTGCATACTAGGCAGCCACGAGCTTAGTTGTGTGGTCCTGACTTCTCTGAATTTCAGTTTCCTCTTCTAAAATGGGGAGTGGGGAATTAGAGTTAGATCAAAGGATCCCTAAATTTGAATTGCATTGATATAGTCTGTCTTCAGTGAGTATTCATTTGATAATGGATTAGAGAAATAAGTGGGATAGGACTCTAAAAAGAAAATAAGAAATGGGGATACTATTTGTTCTTAGCCTCCTAGCCTTTTTTACCTCACAATTCCACATGCACTTCATCCCTGCCTAGAGTTGTATTTTAATACCTTTGGAGTTCAGAGCTGAATTAAAAAATAATTTTCCAATTCAAATCCCGGCCCTGATACTTATTAGTAGATTAATTGTAACAATGCCACAATAAAAATTACAACCAGCATTTTATATAAGATTTTAAGGCTCGCAAAGCACTTGACAAATATTATAGCCTTTGATACTCTCAACAGACCTGAGAGATAAGTGCTGTTATTATTATTATTCCCATTTACAGATGGAGAAACTGAGATAGGCTTTGGTTTAAGTGACTTACCAACACTCATATGGTTAGTATAGTTCACTCATCTGAAGCCAGATTTGAACTGAGGGTTTCCTGAGTCCATTGCTGTCATAGTATTACCTAGCTGAGTCACTTTGAATGAGGTTCTATCCTATCTCTGGGTCTCATTTTCCTCATCTGGAAGGTAAGGAGCTTTTCCAGCTTTTCCAGCCTTAAATCCTATGTCCAGGTCTTTCAGGTCCCAATATGTAATTTAATCTAATACAACAAATGACTTTCCATCAGGGATTAATGAATTTAGCTTGGCCCCAAGGAGCAGAATGAGGAACAATGTCAAGGAGAAATCAAGCTCGATCCTCAGGAAGGCTGCTTGACCAAAGAATATTAACAAAGGAATAGTTGCCTTGAGGTTGGGAGGGATGTTACCCTATCTGTGGATGCCCTCATTTGAGTTGGAGTGCTGAGCTGAACCTGTTGGGCTTCCCTCTTCCCAGTGCTTAGTTTTGTTTTCTAGCAAAATACAGAAAAAGCAGATGGGAGAGAGGTATCTTGTGAGGTTCTAAATCTGGAAGGGGAGAAAGGGAACCTGAAACCGGGTTTTGCCACTTTGTACCCATGAGCCTTGACAACCAACCTCTTTTCAGACTTCAGTTTCCTCATTTCTAACTGATGGATTCAGATTAGAACTGTCCAAGGTTCCTTCTTCTGAAACATGTCCAGACAAATTTAGGCACCTAAGTGAGAACTGAAGATCAGTAATGCCAGATGATGAATGATAGAAAAGAGAACATTAGGCATGAGGTGGCTCTCACAAAAGAACTTTTCTTTATGTTTTCCAAGAGGAATATATATAGAAGAGGATTGGGTTAGTGCTAGATGACAGGAAATAGAAGGAGAAACAATAAAATTTGAAAAGAGATAGAGCATGCCTTTAAAAAGGATAAAGGGTGCCTACCAATTAGGTTGCAGGATCTGGAGTTGGAAATGACCCTAGAGGAGCCAGTGTGTCCAGATTCTTCATTTTATAAGAAAACTGAGACTTTTCAGTTAAGTGACTTGATCAAAATCAAATAGTTAGTAAATGAATTTGAATTCAGGTCTTTCCAACACCCTATTCATTAAACCGTGCTATCTCTCCAGCTCCCAGTAAACAAACTGCCTCTGAAGGTAATGAAAGCTCTGTCACTGGCAATTTTCAAGGAAAGGCCGAATGAGTACTTGGCAGAGATGTGGAGAGCATATTTCTGGTCAGGTTTGAGTTAGACTCAATGCCCTCAAGGTCTTTTCCATCTCAGAGATTCAGTGATGCTCCGGATTGGCTGTAACTCTCTCTGCAATCTGACGAAAATAACAAGGTGGGTTACAGATGGGTTTTACTCTTGCTTTCAATTTTGGCCAATATTGAAGAAAGTGTGATGTTATTTTGGGTGTATCATGGGACTCACACTTCAAGGCTGGAGAAAGAGAGAAACATTTTCAAAACCCCATTTTCAAATGCTACCCTTTGCAAGGAAAGAAAAATTCTGAACTGCCACTCAATGCCACCTATACCCCTTGCCACAACCAGCCGGTCCCTTTGCTTTTCCATCGCTGAACTGTCAGATGTGATGGCATCGAGCTCTAAATGATCACGGTTTGTCTCATTTTTCAGAGATGTGTGAATAATTTTTCCCAAGCCCTCTTAAGAGCTTCTAGGACTTAATTCAGTGTTAAATGAGTGTAATTTAGGAAACTCACAAATTATTTGTTAATTTCTGGAAGGCAGTTTTCACATCTGCCAAAGGAGGTGCAGACATATGGATAAGAATGAGTTCCTATGTATTTAAGATGGGGGAGAAAAGGGGGAGCCATTAAGAAGAAGGAGATTTAAAAAAGAAAAAGGAAAATCTCTATTCAAATTCAACATGAACAGAATAGAGACAATAAAACACCTGCATGGGATAGTGAGGTGAGCTCCCAGGAGGGTGAAACTTAGAGTTCCCACATGTAATGTGTGACAATGAATGAGTCCATAAGGATCACAGATCCAGGAGGGGAAGGGACCTTGGGGGTTAGCTGGTTCACCCTCTCATTTTACAGAGAAGGAAATTGAATCCTAACAAAGATGCTCAAGCTCACCTATGTAGTGAACTACTTAACTTCTTTCTACCTCAGTTTCCTTATTTTCTAAACAATATAAAAAGATATACTTCATACTAAGACATACTTAGTCATACTTCCCAGGAAGGTTATGGGGATAGATTAAATGTAGGTAAAGAACTTTGCAAGCTCTAAAGTACATGTCAGATCTTACTATCATCATCATTGCTATTATGACAGATAGGAACAGATATTTGGAATATTTTATGGGGTGAAGACTTATAGGTCTTTGGCAATAACTCCACTCTTAAATATACTTCTATCTCAATATATAGTTTTGGAAGGCCCTAACAAGATATACATTGAACTTCCTCAGACCTATAACTCACTGGAGCCTCTGCAGGCAGGTTTGTCGCCTACCAACAATGATATGCCATGGAGACATAGCTTGGTGTATATATTGGATGTCCAAAGAGGGGGCTTGAAATCACTGTTCTCACACAGGAACATGAGCAAATTAGTTTCTTTCCATAAATCTTATCTGCAAAATTAAGCCAGGAGGGGCACAGTCATCTCTAGGTCTCTATAATATGGTTCTTATTGTCTCTATAGTTCAATAATCTTCATCTATACAATGGGGGCAACAATTGTGAGAATCACATGATTTAGAGAAAGGGGAGGTTGAAACCCATGGTCTAAAATTCTGCATTGGGAAGTAAGTGAACCCCGGAGAGATGGGAGGTTGTCAAAAATATTCTGAAGAGCAAAAGAAACACAATTCCATTTAAGGAGGGACAGAAAAGGATGTAAGGGAACTTCACAATGCCCAGTGAGAAAAACTCCAGGAATAGAAAAATTCCATTCCTGCTTCTTGAATATTAAACAAACTGATAGATCTGATTGCTAATTTCTGCTGAATGATATTTTAAAAACATTTTAGAGAAGAGGAGAGTTGCAGAAATGGAGACATATGTCCCTTTTTTAAGAAAGGGAAGATAGAGTGTGGAAACTATAAGCTAGTGAGCTTGTCTTGCATTCCTGGCAAAATTCTAGAATATATTATCAAAGGGATGGTTTGCAAGTATTTAGAAAAGGGAGTAGTGATGTCTAAGAATCAACATGGTGTCACTAAGAACAAGTAACAGCCAATTAAGCTAATTTAATTTTTTGGATGGGATTATTAAATTGATAGATCAAGGGAGACCATAAACAGAATATTCTAGGGTTTGCACAAAACATTTCACAAAGCCCTCTGTGGTATTCTTAAGGACAAGACAAAGAAATCTGGGTTAGTTAATAAAACAGATGGAGTTGAGTAAATGAACTGAAAAAGTAGTCACCAATGGATTGGTGGGCAACTAGGTGGCACTATAATGCACAAAGTGCCAGGCCTGAAGTCAGGAAGGCTCATCTTCCTAAATTCAAATCTGGCCTCAGACATTTACCAGATGTGTAACTCTGGGCAAGTCATTTAATCTGTGTGCTTCAGTTTTCTCATCTATAAAATTACCCAGAGAAGGAAATGGTAAACTGCTTAGCATCTTTGCAAAGAAAATCCCAAATAGGGTCACAAAGAGTCAGACATGACAGAAACAATCGAACAATAACAATAGATTGATGACAACTTGGGTGGTGATGGAATACAATGTAGAGTACCCCATGGATCATTCCTTGGTTTTGCCCCATTTAATATTTTTGGATAAAAACAAAGAAAACATCCATCATAGAGAAGATGTGGGACTGAGATGGATAGTTAGCACATTGGCTGACAAAGTCAAGATTGAATACCATCTTGACAGGTTAGACCACTGGGCTGAATCTAAAAAGATGGAAGTTTTAAAGGGATAAATATTCATTCCTACACTTGGATTTAAGATAATCAACTTTGCAAATGCAGAGTAGATGAGTTGCAATTGAAAAACAGCTCCTTTGAGAAGATTGTGGGGTTTCCTGCCTGAATGTTCCATATGAATCAATTGTATTAGATGGAGTCAATAATAATAATTAGAAAATTATGTAAATGTGATCTTGGACCATATTAAAGACTCCAAATGTGCTTGGTAGTATTCTGTCCTGCTCAGATAGGGACACATTTGAGAAAGGATTCCCTCAAACAGAAGACAGACCATTGGGGTAATAGGGAAACCCAAGATCATGCCATATAAGGGCAAGCATGGGATAAGGTCTAAATTGGTAATGTCATTGGTTTGGAAAATTCCCTCTACCAATGCATTTCCTCTGCAACTTAAACTCAGCTTGGAGAATCACCTGGAACATTTTGAGGTTGAGTGATTTGCTCTGGATCACCCAGCCAGTACATGGCAGGATATACATGGGATCTTCCTAATTCTCTGTCTATTATACCCTGTGCCCTATAGGAACAATTAGAAATGGTTAGCCAGCAGAAAGAATTACGGAAGGACATGATAAGCCTTCATTTAGAAGAGGGATTGGGTCTTGTGCCCCTTGGCCCTAGAACAGGAACAATATAGGAACAGAATGGGAAAAGGAAGGGAGAAATTGCTGGGAAATTCACCAGATTAACTCCCTATCCAAAAGTGGAAGAAGCTACCCTGTGGTAGCTTAGATAGTGAAGTTCCCATCAATGTAGGTCTTCAAACAGACATTGGGTGACTATTACTTGGAGACTTTGCAGAGGGGATTCCTGTTCATATCCAGGTTGGACTTGATCACCAAGGCTTCTTCCAACTCTGAAATTCATGTTTAAACAAAACAAAGGATATGTGAAGCGGAAAAGTATGTTTTGTGGGGCAAAGGGCCAGATTTGGAATTTGAAGTCCTGCACTTTACTTGTGAATGGTGTGGCTTTGGGCAAGTCATCTACCTCTCTGGATCTTCTCTCTAACATTAGGAGGAGACTCAATGGTATCTCGAGTCCTTTCCAGCTTTATAGCCTATGAATATGCTCTTCCTTTACTCCATTTATCCCCTTGACAAGCTACTCCTTCTCTCAAATTTCCTCATAAACTTTAATGACAGCACCATGCTCCCTCTCACCCAGATTCACAACATTGAGCAAATTCTTCCATCTCCTTCAACCCCCTAAAGCAAGTATTTGGCAAGAAGTGGTAGAGACGGGATGAGGAACCTGGATTTCATAAGTATCAGGCAGCTCTAAATCTACAAAAGTTGGATCTCCCTCCATAACATTTCTAAGTCTTTTTCCTCTCCATTCTCACAGCCATTACACTTGCTCAGACTTTCATCATTTCACCCTTGGACTATTTCAATAGCCTCTTAATTGGTTGCCTTGTTTCCATTATCTCTCCTTAATAGTCCATTTTTCATACTCTTTAATAATCTTCCTAAAGCATAAATCAGACCATGTCACTCTGTCACTCAAAAACCTTCAGGGGTTCCCTATTGTCTATAAAATAAAACAAACACTTCTTAGCCTGGCATTTAGGGCCTTCCACAATGTAGCTTCAATCTTTATTTTACATCATGTTCCAGACAAACAGTGCTACTAGCTAGGCATTTTCTGATCTTTTCCTAAGCTGTATCCAAGCTAAGGACAGAACTATTACTTCAAAGCTCACTTGAGGGACCTTCTTCCAGGAAGTTTTCCTTTTCTTCCTGGATCCCTCTCAAAACTACATAGTAGGCTCTCTTTCCTTACATTTCCTCAACTCTCTATGGAGTTGAGAAGCATGGACTTCTCTTTTGTCCCTATTCCTCCTCGCTGTATGGCCACAAAGGTCCACCTTGCCCCTCATATCGTCTTAACTGGCTTACTAGAAAGTCTGAACACTTCACCCTATGAGTTCTGCTTTGGTTATTCTGTTAGCTGGGCTGTGACTTTAGAGAGACAACAGTGATTGGGGGCAAAGGTTAGACTGAATCTCAGGTGATCTAGGATGGAGTGTAATCCAGCTGTGTGAATTTGGGCAAGTTAATTCACTTCTCTAGGATGTCAGTTTCTTTTTCTTTAAAAATAAGGAAGTGGAACTGGGAGTGGAGCTAAGACCCTTCCCACCTTGAAACATTTGTACTTCAATTTGTCAATCAATGAATAGCCAGTCACTATGTCAAGCAAAAACAATTCCTGATCTCAAAGAACTTATATTATAGTCAAAAGAGAGATACATGAACATTCATAATATGAACAAAATGAATGGAAAGACATTTTGGGAAGAAATGAACTAACAATCAGAAGGATCAGAATAGACTCCATGCATAAAGTGGTGCTTGGGATTCTACAAGGCAGAAGTAAGGATGAATTCCAGGCAGCAAGGCATGAAGCAGAAGAGGGAAAAGTCACCCATGAGGAACTTTGGAATGAGTCAACTGGGGTGGAATAAAGGGAGGAAAAAAGAGTGAAGGAAGGCTGGGAAGAAGGTGCCCACTGGAAAGGACTTAAAACAGCAAAGAGAGCACTTTGAGGGAACTGGGAATGTTAGAGCTTTTCACCTTAGAGGTGGGGGAAGGTCATAAAATTTGCTTTGAGAGTTGGGGGTGGATGAGTGAGCTAGAAGCCATGGTTATTATGGTGGTATTGAATTAGCTATTTAGATGGGAACCCTTCTTAGATAACCTAATTCATCAATAATGATAGTACTTTAGGTTGCACAGAGTACTTTCTTTGAGTCACAGTTACAAGTATTATTATCTCCATCTCACAGAGGCTCAGAAAGAGATGAAGAAACATAAAATGGTGTAATTGGGAGTCAAGTCCAAGGGTCCTAACTCAAAGTCCAAGTCTCATTCCACTGCACCCCATGCCCCCCAAATGACAGCTCTGTGGGAATAAGATGGAGGAGAGAGAGAGAAGTTTTAATAAAGTCAAAAAAGGAAAAGAGGTTGAGAAAAGACATAGAGCACATCATCCTTTTAGGGTCCTAGTGAGCAGTGAGAAACTACTACTACTACTAATAATTTTATATTATATATAATGCTGATATAATTATTAGCATAATTGTTATTATGGAAGCTAGATGACACAGTGGATAGAATTCTGAGACTGTAGCAAAAAAGATTGAAGTCAGGTTGCTTTATATCATATCATATTATATATCATGTTATATATTGTTTGAGGCAGCTAGGTGGTACGTAGATAGAACACTGGACTTAGAACCAGGAAGATGATCTTCATGAATTCAAATCCAGTCTCAGACATTCATTTGCCAAAAGTCACTTAATCCTATTTGTCTCAGTTCTTCTGTAAAGTGAACTGGAGACTCACTTTACAGATAGCCAATCACTCCAGTATCTTTGCCAAGAAATAGGATCACAAAGAGTTGGACATGACTGAAAAACAACCAAACAAAAAAATAATATTAGCACAGTTTTTGTCACAAAGAAAGCACTATAGAAATGTAAACTGATCATAATTACAATCATTATTATTGTTCCAACCTGACCTATTTAAACAAGTTGCTATTGCTGGAAAATGGGAAATCAACAAAGGGATATCCACATAGGATATCAATGTTACTTAAGGAAGTTGGGATAAAAATCAAAAGCCATAAGGAAAAAACCAAAAAATACTAAAAACCTTATCCAGTAAATCTGTACAAGCATAATCTGTACATATAACATTGAACAAAAACTGTACTCGGACAATAAGTTGAGCTTCAGAATTGAATAGGAAAAATCTAGGTTAGATTGCTTTTGATAAATTGACCCCAATCTTTTTGAAACATTTTTCTCTTAGATTTGAATTTGGAAGGGACCTTAGGGATGATCTAGTCCAACTCTTTCATTTTTACAGATGGGGAACCTGAGACCTGGAGAGTTTAAATAACTTGCCATGGTCACATAAGTAGCAATATTTGAATTTAGGCCACCAAACTGCAGGTAAGTCTATCTGGCATTATTCCTGTTGCGTCATTTGACTCTCCTATAATATCATTAGAACAGCTCCAAGATGGAGGCAGCACAGTAATTATTATCCCGGTTTTGTTGTGAGGGAGTGAAGCTCAGAGAGTGAAAATGACTCACAAAGATCCCACAGTAAGTGATGGAGCTGAGATGAGAAACCAGTTCTCCTGCCCCAAGTCAGGGCTTTCTACAGTACACGATGTTGCCTTTCTTCCAATGTTGAGGAACATCTGTCAAGTCAGAGTACCCATTTTGGGTTAAGTATGAGAGAAGACTTAGAAAAGGTTCTAACTGGACTGAAATCTTACTTTTCTTCCTGGTACTTTAGTGGCCAATGGACATCAGGAAGGAATTGAATAACTATTCTTTTGATGGTAATGGTGAATTCTCCAGTGTTTTATTAGCTAACATACCCCAAAGCTACACATTAATTAGGCCTCTAAAATACTGTTTACTCAGGCATCATCCAATACTGTGAAATGGAACCTTTTTTCTCTCTCCATTATAAGGTATTCTCATTAAAAATAAAAGCTCGAAATCTGCTTATCTTGGGGCAAAAGATTACATTAGTCCCAGGAAGTGTGAAGCATCATTTATCACAGATGAGTTTATGTCTTAATGTGACTATATTTATCTGGACTGAACCTAGAGTTCCTTGAAGGCTAGAATTGAAAGTGACCTATTCTAAGGCTGAACCTATTACTCAAGAACCTCACTGAAGACTGAGAACACTCTCACTCAAGAATCTTCATTCACTCCCTCGTGGATTTAAGAAGAAATACAGAGTCCTTAGCCTGGCACTGAATGCCCTACACAGTCACTCAGACAATCAACAAACATTTAATTAAGGTTCTACTATATATTAGGGACTGTGATGACCCAATCCACACATCTTTTTACACTTTTTTTGACTTTTACAATTTTATACCATTTTTTAATGCATAGCAAATGAGCTTTTTGGCTATAATCTCCATACTTAACATTCCATCTTCTGCCTTTGCTGAGATGTGCCCTCCATTCTTAGAAAGAACTCCCTCCCTGCTTCTTAGATATCTTATTTTCAAAGCATAACTCTGGTGCCAACTCCTACGGGCAACCTTTCCAGATCCACACCCTTGCCTCCTCAACTTATTTTGCACTTTAATTGCTGTAAAGATATATATCTTTCCTACAGTAAAGTGTAAACTTAATGAGGGCAGCGACTTTTTCTTTAGTGTTGTATATCTCAGAACCTAGCCCAGGGTCTTGCGCATAGTGAGTGCTTTAAAAATGTTTGTTGAATAAATGAACTAATGTTAGATTTGGGAGGGAAATTAGACCTAGGGATGTCAGAACTAGGAAGGTGTTTAGAACAGAGAACATCAGATCTGGAGGAAGCCTTAGAACAGAGAATGTCAGAGCCAGTAGACACCTTAAAGATCATCTAATTAAAACTCATCATTGGATAAAAGAGGAAAATAAACTAGGGGAATGACTTACAGGACCACATGATGAGGTAACAGAAGGGCCACTCTGTTCCTGTGCCCCATAATTTAAATGCAGATTCCTTGCCAGTTTCTTGGTCCCTGAGAAGTAAGCTTCTGCACAGGTGGCCTGTTTGGTGCTCACAAAATGCATTTCTCTTCTAGAAGAGAGAGGTGAGAGAGGATTCCCCCACCTCCTCCCTTCCTTTCCTTCAGCCTTTCCTTTGTTCTGTCTTTTTAGTGGCATTTGCATAATTTCTGAAGTTGATTGGCCCAAAGGCAGCTCCATTTAATCACTCCTGACAATTTTCTGGTTGCAGCAGCAGCTGTCACCAATTAGTTGTGTTAGCAGTAATGTTTCTTCATAACTCATCTCTGCAGAACCTCCACCTCATGCCTGCCCTGATGAAATAACTGTGCCTGACAGCTTGAAGGAGCACAGCACAGGCCACCATGTCCCAGGATCCCAGAGCTGGAAGGGTCCTTAGAGAGCCTATTTTCCTTAGATGCCCTTACGCAGGTGCCACCTCCTCCAGGAAACTTCCCCTTGGATTTCTGCCTCGATTTTCAGATTTCCCATGGTACTTTATATCGCCTCAGCCTCCCACCCCAAATTATCTTGTATTCACTTTGTATGTATTCTGAATACATTTAATTAACACTGGCAACTGCAGTTCAGACCAGGGGACTGGGGCACCGGGATCAGTCTCTTTCTACTAAGGACCCTTCTATATAAACAATCTGGACTAGGTTCAGTTTTATGGGACCTTGATCATCTTTAAGACAGGATAGATTTTCCCCCCTGTTCCCATTAACTCATTGAATCTTTTCCCTCTCTATCCACTTCCATCCAAGTGAAAAATTTCTAGTGTTAAAATTTTTGTGTGTGCATCGACACTTATAAAAATCAGAGCTTAATTTGTTGTTTTGTTGGGTGTCTAGACTTAAAGTGCTAGAGAAAATGTTAATAATGAAGATTAAATCTAAAAGTTTGTTGTCAGAGAATTTCTTATTAAACATTTATAGCACACTCCTATAGTCTTCTCAAGTAGAAAAGTACTTCAAAAATAAGATGAATCGGATATGGGACACCGATTTTCTGTACCCCAAAGAAGTATGTATCAGAGATGGGACATAAACTTAGGTCTGCCTTTTCTTGAGGCCCTCTATCTGCTACACTGATGCTTTTCACTTAGTAGGTGCTTAAGAAATGTTTGTTGATTGATTATTGCAATCAAATTGATATCTGATTCCCACCTGTCTCCTCTAAAACTCTCAGCTCTGACCCTTCCTCTTTGGTGGAGGTGGTCCTGAGTTCTCCAATAGCACATAATTGGGGTGCACAGCCAATTAGAAAGCCTTTTCTGTTGTTGTTTGCTTGCATTTTCTCTTCTTTCTCATTTCCCCCTTTTTGATTTGATTTTTCTTGTGCAGCAACATAATTGTATGCCTATATTGGATTTAACATATATATATATATATATTTTAACCATGTTTAACATATATATTGGATTACTTACCATCTAGGGAGAGGGGGTAGGGGAATGGGGGAAATTGGAATACAAGGTTTTGCAAAGATTAATGTTGAAAAATTATCCATGCATATGTTTTGAAAATAAAAAGCTTTAAGTAAAAAAACAGTTCATATCATAGGATCTTAGGACTATATCTGAAAGGTGGTCTAGGGCTAGTCCAATCCCATGATTTTTATAGCAGAGGAAACCGAGGCCCAAAGAGGTCCTGTCTCATGTCCAAGATTATAAGGCAGTAAATGGGACCAAGTAAGGTGTTCTTTCCACCAGACTCGTCTGCTTCCCCTAACTTGGGGTTGCAAGCATTGGGTTTGGAGCCAAAGGCTCTGGGCCGGCCTTTCTCTACCAGCTGAGGATGCTGGCATAGACTCCGTCCAAGGCTCTTTCTAGCTCCTCAACCCTGTGATCCCAAACATTTCAACACTTTGCCAGAGGCCAGCCTGGACACCTACATTGATTGAAATTCACAGTTTTTATTTTTGTACATTAGATTCGTGTGGCGCCTGTCCTCCAAAGAACACAAGGAATGACAAAGGTTGTCCTATTTATACCCTCAGCTCAGCAGGAGACCAGGCGGCTGCATTGATTTTGTGAATGGGCCTGCTTGCTGGGAGGCAGCTGAGGGAAGGGGGAGAGGAGAAAGTGCTGGGCTGGGGGAGAGGAGCCCTTCTTCCAGCCAAACTGGGCTACCTGAAGGAGCCTGATTCTGGGCAGGATCTTCCCTCTCATCCGGCAAATAAGGAGTTGGGTTGCTCACCCTCTCTGGTACACATCAGTAAAGCAGATATTTATTTTGTATATACCTATATGCAGATATGGGGCACAAATGGTGCCATAGTGCACAGCCACTGAACCTGAAGTCAGGAAGACTTACTTTCATGAGTTCAAAGCCAACTTCAGACTCAATAGGTATTTATGTGTATTTCAATATGTAAGTATATATATCACTATTTTTTCCTCTGGTGGAATATAAGGCAGGTACTAATCATTTTTATTTTTGTGTCTGGCACATAGTAGGTACTTAATAAATCCTTACTAATTTATTAATACTGTCTTCTTTGATGAAATGTAAGAGCAGAAAAAGCTGAAAGGAAACAAAGAAGGAAGTAAGCATTTATTTCTTCTATGTGCCAGGCACTGTGCTAAGTGCTTTACAAATAAATACATTTGACCCTCCCAACAACCCTAGAATAGTTATTCCCATTTTGCTGTTGAAGAAATTGAGGCAGACAGGTTAAGTCACACCGTCCAAATTTAAATTTAAACTCCTTGATTCCAGGTCTAGGCAGAGACTATTCATTGTTATTTTTGCAATCCCATAATCTATTAAAATCATCATTTATTGTTAATCTTAAGAGATGTGCTACACTATGTACCAGAAGCACCAGTAGATATTAGATAAATAGTAGATAAATGCTTGTTGATTAATTGATTGATTAAGCACTTACTGCACACAGTGCCTGGCACCCCCTTAGGGTTAGGGGTACAAAGAGCCTCAGAACCATGACTGACCCCAAGAAGCTTGGAATCTAATAAAATGAAAAAGCCATACCCAAGTGATAAGAACTAATTTTCTGTTGGCACAGAAAATAAAACTCTTGAGAGAAGCAAGGAGAGAGAGGATGACTCCATGACTTTGGGAAGGGAGGAGTAACCAGAGGAGTCTTCATGAAAGGGAAGGCACCTGAACACAATCTTGAAATATGGCCAGTTCTTGTCAGGGCACCCGGGGGGAGGGAGCTCCTTGTTGAAAGTACAGCGTGAGCAAATTGTGCCAAAGCAGACAAGGACTCGTTGAGCGACTCTGAGGCTGCCAAGAGTCAGATGGCAAGAAAACCGAATAGCCTCTTGTCCCTTAAAGGGCCAGATACATAAAGTAAGCACTGATCCTCTGTTTTCAGAGGACTTGAGATAAAGGAAGGTCTGCTGTGGCCTTAGCTTTGAAGAAAGCAAGTGACTGCAGTAGAGGTAAGGACTAGTACTCCAAATGTGGGAAAACTTTGAGGGAATGACACATATTGGCTTTCTTTGGTGTGCAAAGCAGTGGGGATTTTCCCTAGCATTGTTGTGACCCATATCCAGTCACCAAATGGCTAGATTGGCCCTGTGGCAGTTATTTGGGATGCCCAGCAAGATGCACTAGGCCTTGTTTTCTCATTGACCCCACCTGAGATTTGAAGAGCTCGTGTTCCTAAGGGTACTTTTTTCTTCCTCCTCTCTCTTCCCTAACCTTCCAAATTAATTTGATTTTGGGAATAGAAGACCTGGTTTGAATATATCCCACAACTCCTTAGCTAGGGGAAGTCTTGTGGGGATATGTGGGGTTTGACATAGAGAAGGAGGCTAAAATAACAAAGTAAATACTGGCAAGTATAAAAACAAAGTAAATAACAAAGTAAAAACTGGCAAGGACCTCGGAATGGGGGATATCAGAGCTAGGACAGGCCTTAGAACATGGAAGTTCTGGAACTTCCTCTGGAAGAAGCCTTAGAACAAGGGGTATCAGAGCTGGGAGGGTTCTTAGAGTAGAGAGGGCCAGACCAGAGAAGGTCCTGACATATTATCGAGCCTAATTTCCTCACTGTACTAATTGAGAAACTGAGGTTCAAAGTTTCTTCCCTATCCTGGAAAAGAGTGATTATGAGGTAGAAAGTGTCTAAGCCTACCAAGTTAATTTTAGTTAGACAGCTAGAAAATAGAAAACCTCATCCATTTCCTTCCCCATCACTATGGAGCCATATAGCCTCCATGTCTAATTTTCAAAGCAATTTTTACAGTGCCTCTTCCAAAATATGGTTACATGCTTCTTCCTCAGAGCAATACAGGCGATTTGTTGTGTTCATGAGAATGAAGAATAGCCTCAGGACTATTTTCCCATGAAGATTCTTTAAAGGAATTAGGGATGTTTTTCTTGAATAAGAAAAGGTCAATACATGATCCCAGTCTCCCAATATTTGAAGGGTATAAGAAAGCAAAGTGAGATGTAGAATTGACATCAAAGAGATGGAGGGGTAGAAAGAGAAAGAATTTGGAACTCAATTTTTGATTGTCAAAAAGTTTTTACTTGTAAGTGGAAAATATTTAACAAAATAAGTAAAAAAATTTTTTTTTCAAGAATCCATAATGGATAGATTAGGCCAGATTTAAAATAAAGAAAACCTAACTTTAAATCTTGCTTGAGATAGTTGTCAGCTATGGATAAGTCATTTAACCTCTTTGCCTCGATTTCCCCTCCTCTTAAATGAGAGGGTGGATTCAAAGTCTCTAATGTATCTTCTGGTCCTTGATCTAAGATTCTGTTAAGCTGTAACACAAGGCACCTTCCCTCAGTTAGCCACTCCATCTTACCCTAAGATATAGTTTCAATTCAGTCTGTTTCACTTTCTACTCAACTAGTAAATGTCTGAGGCCTAATTTGAACTCATTTCCTGCTCTATCCATTGCACCATCTGGCCACTCCATGTAGATGAGAGTTGGGGCACAGTTATGATGCCATCTGTGCCAAAGGAATATTGATGGTTTACCTGGTTCCTTCCTAGGCCATTTAGCTCTTGAAGCCCGGAACCTCATCTAGGTTGGCAAATGTTTATTTTGTACCTTTACATGTAGTGGAGAACAGGATGATCATTGCCTCTTATACTTTGTGTATTTATTGTACATAAATTATCTCCCTCAGCAGAATGTAAGCTCTATGTTCAGAAAAATGTTGAAACAACCACATGGCCTATGAAGTTCCCCTGGCCCTGAGTTGCTCTGATTTTATATTAAATCTTCCAGCTATCTCTATCTCATAAGATGCAAGTTCTCCCTGGCAAGGCCTCCTCTGAAGGTCCTCTGATGTCTGGTTAAAAAAAAAAGATGGGGGGGAAGGAAAGAACAGATTAAACAGACAAAAGTCAGGAGTGACAATCCCACATATCTGCTCTATGGGAATCCTTAGCTCCCTCCCAGCCTGGACCTAGAAGCTATATTCATTATATCTCCTACTTTTCCTCTTTTGTCTTATGTCAAGTCACGCTGGAAGATTCTATTCTTCCAAGCCTTCCTTTCTGTCTCTGGGGCCATGTCCACTGTCCCCATTCTGTCCTCCCACACTTTTTCTGTGGACAAAGCTGTCTTGGTTCATGCATCTACCATCTTCTATGGTAGACACTGAGCCTTCCAGGCCCCAAATGTGTTTATTATAGTTCCTGCCTCCTCCCTTCCCCTAAACACAGATGTTTCTTTGAAGCAATTTTTATGTCCCATGCTGGAGAGGGTCAGGGATAAGTAAGAAGGTTGAGGTTTCTTTGACTTAGCTTCAGTTAGCATTTCTCTTCCCCTACTGCCCAGCTGGGAAAGCCTTTTCTTCTCTAAACCCCGATTTGAACCTCTGTCAAATGAGCAGATTGATATTTGTGCTCTCTGCCTCCACGGGGTTATTAGAAGGAAAGAAATTTTATAAATACCCAAATTCTGGGGAAATAGAACTTATTATTTGGCTCAAAGCACAATTCTGAAGTCAGCTGGTGAAGCTAGGTATCAATTAATCCATCAGCCAACTGGAGCCAACTGGCCAGACCCAGAGCCAGACACCGGACATAGAGGCAGAAAGGAAATAGCCCCAGCCCTCTGGGAGTTTACAGCCCACCCAGGAAGACAATCTGTGCATTTGTGATAGAAACAACCTAGATACAGACATACAAAACCCTACATGGTAAGGATTAGCAGCTCTGGGGATCAAGCAGAATTTTGCTCAGAAGATACTGCTTGGCTTGAGCTTTGAAGGAAAGTGGGAGATTTTAAAACATGGAGCTCAGGAGGATATCTAGATCCTGATCCCGGTTGACTGATCTCTTTACTGTAACTCCCTACTCCCATCCCATTACTTTGTATGTGCTCTATTTCTGTATATTTCCTTGATTTTTCCTGTGTATAAGTTTTTTCCTATGACTCAGTAGGTCTTACCTTGACCTTGACCTCATGTCTTAAGGGCTAGCAGAATTTACCATCTGCCCTACTGATATGCCCACCAGATCCATAGGTATTGGTATCTAACCAGTCCACGCACCCTTAAAACCTTTAAATCTGCCCTTCTGCCCTATCTTGGAATCTCATGTCCCATATTACTTTGTACTGGACTGCTGGTTTTCCAAGCCTTTCCAAGTCTCCATTAAAACAACCTTTCTAGAGCACCAGCCCTGAAGTCAGGAAGACCTGCGTTCAAATCTGCCTCAGACACTTAACACTTCCTAGCTGTGTGACTTGGCAAGTCAAGTAATCCCAATTGCCTCAGTAAAAAACAAAAAACAAAAACAAAACAGCCATCCTCTATGTGTTTTCTCCCCAAAAAGAATGAGGGCTCCTTGCAGGCAGGTACTGTTTAAATTTTCCCATTTAAATAATGGGAATTTAATTCCAGCCCTTGTCACAGAACAAGCATTGAGAAATACTATTTCATGTATTCATTCAACAAACAAATCAACAATCACATATTAAGTCTTACCCTAGGAATACATAGAAGCAAAAAGAAAAAAAAAAGCAAACTAACAAACAAAATAAATACACAACCTTCAAGGAATTTACATTTCAGTGTGACCGGGAGGGTCATTTCCTTCCTTGGAAACTACATTTCTTCTACTATTAAAGTGAGTGGAGGGGACTAAACAGTTTCTTAGTCCCTTAGTCCTTTATTGCTCTAGAACTCAGCTCTGATGGGGAGATAACATGAATAAAAATAGACATATATAAGATATAAATTGCAGAAAGTCAGAGAGCCGTAGAGTTGGCAGGGACCCCAGCTGCCCGCCTATTTTCAGCTGCTCCATCCCTTGTCACCCTCCTCATCCCTATTCAAACACATTTTCCAGAATCTGTCCATTTTATGCCCTGTGACTTTCTTAAACTCTTAGAATATTCAACTCCAAGGATTTTTGAGTCTTCATTTATAGAATTAGATGGTCTAGGATCCAGAACTGGAAGGGATCTAAGAGGCTGTTTCTTTCTAGCCCAGTCTCTTCCTATATAAGACCTACTAAATTCCAGGAAAGTTATTACAATTCACATTTCTAATGGAGTTTGGGGTAAGACATTCAGTGTAAAAACGTGCTACATACTTTAAATGGGCAGCTAGCTATCCTAAGGCCAGAAAATTGGACTGTTTGTCCTGTGTATCCTGGTACCCTCCTACCCTGAACTGGATCTAGGTGGCAAAGGAAAAGAACAAGATTGTTGTGGCTTCTTGTGGCAATCTTCCCCAGCTCTGTTTTCAGTAGAAGACATGAGGAAGAGCACAGTTAATCTCTCTCCTGCACTGGTCCCAGGTCCCAGATGTATACCTGGAAGGGATCTCAGCAGCCTTCTCAAACAACATATCCATTCTGCAGGTGAATCAACTGAGGCTCAAAAAGGTTAGATGTTTGAATCATCCTTGATATTCTGCTGAGCGCATGGATATTTGGTTTTGCTTTGTTTTGTTTTGTTTTTTTAAGTTTACTTTCTTTCTTTTTTTTTTTTTTTTTTGGTCTTTCTTTTTTATATTTTGTTTTTATCTGGAGATGAATAGAATATTTCATCATGAGCTTTTGAAGTTCTTTGTATTTAGTTCAATAAATATATATTTTTAAAGAAACTAAAAAAAGGTTAAATGACTTCAAGATCAAAGGTTCAAAGTAGGAAGGGGTTCATCAACATTTTGGCCAAGCTCCTCATTTTACAGATGAAGCAACAAGAAAATGACTTGCTCATGTAATCAACATTAGGGACACAGGTCTACATTCTCTGATATCAGTTCAATTCAGTTCAATTCCAGCAACAGTTATAAAACAACAAAGCTGCTAGAACTACGGCTATGAAAGCCAACATGGTCCTTGTAGAGGAACTTATATTCTAATGGGAGGAGGGGTCAAGGAAATAACATCTATACAAATTAGTGTGATACAATGGATATAAGGGAGAAACTCAAAATGCTCTAGGAAAAAATCATCCAGAGGGATCAATGAGGCTGACAGGCACATAGGCTGACCTTTGAAAGAAGACCCTTGACAATTAGAACTGTCTATGGCAAGAATGGAAACTGGAGAATACCCAACAACTGGGGAATGGCTAAACAAGTTATAGTATATGAATATGATAAAATACTACTGTATTGTAAAAAATGATGAAGAGATGGTTAAAACCTGGGAAGATTTATCTGAACTGATGCAGAGAGAAGCAAGCAGGACCTGGAGAACAATATGTATAGCGATAGCAACATTGTAAAGCTAATCAACTGTGACTTAGTAACTCTGTTGAATATAATGATCCACCAGAACTTCAACAGATTCAGGATGAAACATACTATCCACCTCCAGATAGAAAACTGATGGACTCAGAGTGCAGATCGAAACATATTTCTTTTTCTTGCTTTTTTTTTTTTTTTTTAGAACACGGCTAACACAGAGATGTGTTTTACATGACTTGAGGTTTATAATGAGTATTATCTAAATGGATGGAAGTGAGGTTGAGTGAAAGAGAGAATTTGGAATTGGAAACAAAAATAAAATTTTGAAAAATAGAAACTGTACAATAGTAGAAATTCTGAAAGAGGCAGTGGACTTCCTATTAACAAAGATCTGCTAGTTTGGGCTTTATGGCTACTGGTAAGGCTATTGTGAAGCCCATAATAGAATATCATTAATAACAACTGAATTCATTTACAGATTGATTAATGGATTCAGGCTACAGATATTTACTAGCTATGTGATCTAGCTAGTAAATGTGGGATTGTCACTAGCAGGTTTCTGCCTCAGTTTCCCCATTGGTAAAATAATAATAATAATAATAGTGCCTGTCTCTCAGGACCATTGTGATGACCAAATAAGATAACAATTGTAAAGTCCTCAGCACTTTGCCTGACACATAGTTGGTTCTGTAGAACAGAACATGGTAGGCATGATATAAAAACTTTATTCCCTTTCTCTTTTCTTTATGACCTTCTGAGGGACTTGAAGCTTAGAAGAGCTGTCTTTAAGAAGCTAAATGACTGCCACAGGAATGAGGGATGACACTTGTTCAGTTTGGCCCCAGAGGACTAAATTAGGTCTAATGAGTGAGTGGACATTACAGAGAGACCAGATTCTGCTGCAGACAAAACAGTATTGCTTCACAGGGAGAATGGTCTGGCAGTGAAGGCACACACATTTCAAGCTGTTTGTCACTGTCTTGAGCTGGACAGCCTCCCAGTCTTTCCAGTCCTGCCCCATACTGAGTTTCTGTGATTCACTGACTTTGACCTTCACCTTGTCTTTTAAACCCCAACTCCTTCTGACTCACTTGGAGTCTTCTTTTCCAAATGGTGATCAATATTTGGATCTCAAAGGGCATCTCCTCTCCCATGCCCACATGGGGCTTTCTTCTCCTTCCTTCATCTGTAATAACTTCTCTTACTCTTTAAAACAATAATAACAGCTCACATTTTCTCATGCAGAAACTATCTGATATAATCTTTACAAAAACCCTATGAGATAGGAACCATTAACATCCCCATTTTTGATAGGAGGAAACTGAGGCCGGGAGATGTTAAATGATATGTCTAGTGACTATCTGAGAGAAGATTTGAACTCAGGTCTTTCTGACTGAAAACTCAACACTCTATCCACTGTCCCACTTAGCTATCTCAGACTTAGTACAGAAGAACCTCATCTTGAGGAAGGCTTCTGAACAACCTTTCTGAATGATATTGAGTTAACATCTCCAGATGAATTTGGCGATGGCTAAAGCAAGGATTACTTTAAACAGAGAAACAAGGCCTGAGTAGGGCCCAGGCTGGAGGGAGTCCCATGACCCAAGCTATGGGCATTGGATTTCCATTCTGTCCTCTTTAGATGTTCACTCATCTAGGGAGAAAAGAAGATATTCTTCAAAATTCTACATCCCACTAGCATCTGTCTGGTGTTTATTTGGGGTGAGTTCCTGCCATAGTAAATGAGAAAATTAGAGGATTTAAGGAAGGCTTACAGAACATGATATGTCAAAACTTAATGGGACCTTAGATTTTAGAACATTCTAGCTCTGGCATTCTATATTCCAAATTCATTCCCAACTTCCTCATCTTTCAAACAATGAGCCTGGATGAAAAGATCTCCATGGAGCTTCCATAGCTATTTTTTTAAATTTCTGAAAATGATCCCTGGAAGGGACAATGACCAAGCCAGCATCACTGAGTGAGTAAATGAATGGCAGGGTCAGCACCTGAAGCCTGGTCTCTCGGTACCATTCCAAGGTTCCATTCTTATCCTCTCCATTGCCCATCTCTAATCTCCCCTCCCCCAAACTTACAATCTCCATGAATGTTTGGTATTCAGCCTTTCTAGAGATACACATTGCCTTGGAAAGATGCCTAATTGTTGATACAGAGAACATTTTCTCTCCCTGATTTTTTTTCCCGTTCCCCTACCTTCTGTTTCCTATTGCCAGTCTCTGAATGAAAGGTCATTATCATCTATTAATACCACCTTGGTATTTAGGTTTGGTCTTCAAAGAAAGACTATATTTTGGCAGGAACATTAAGGATCTCATGCTGCAAACAAGGTGGTAATTTAGGGCCCACTTCTAAGATAATTAAACTTACTTTTCTATTATGATATACCAAGGTTTCACCCTTTGAGTAGATTTCAGCCACAGCCAGTTTTGTGAATGTCTGTTCCTCCTGTCTCCCTCTTGGAGAAATTAGCTTCTTCCTTTGTGTTGATGAAAAGTTTAATTGATAAAGGCGTCTCTCCTCATTGACAAAGTCACTATTTATCACAAGAAATAATCATAGAATTCTGAACCTGACTTCAGAGAAAGTGATACTTAATAAATTCATTCATTCAGTGGACCAACAGTTACTAAGGGTGTAGTAGGTGCCAGGCACTGTGTGAGATGGTGAGAATATATTCCTGCCTTCTGGGACCTTCTAGTATTTTAAGGGAGGTGGTGTGCACATGATCCATCTATATAAAGTAGATTCAAGGATTTGGGAAGGGGAAGGGAGGTGACTGAGAAGAAAAGGTTTGTAAACTGTAGAGTACTGGGGAAATTAGGGTGAATGTATT